>NC_069502.1:83324388-83624388 GCF_027579735.1 Bombina bombina | reverse complement strand
TGTTATTCATTGTTTTGTTCAGGCTTTGGTTCGTATCAATACTGTCATTAAGCCAATTTCTCCTCCTTGGAGTTTTAATTTGGTTCTGAGGGCTTTACAGGCTCTTCCGTTTGAGCATATGCTTTCTTTGGACATTTAAATTACTTTCATGGAAAGTATTGTTCCTTTTAGACATCTCTTCAGCTAGAACAGTTTTTGAATTATCTGCTCTTTCTTGTGAGTCTCCTTTTTCTGATTTTTCATCAGGATAAGGTGGTTTTGCTGTCTTCTTTTCAATTTTTACCTAAAGTTGTGAATTCTAACAACATTAATAGAGGAATTATTGTCCCTTTCTTGTGTCCTAATCCTAAGAATTCTTTGGAAAGATTCTTACATTCTTTGGATGTGGTAAGAGTTTTGAAATATTATGTTGAAGCTACTTAGATTTCAGAAAGACTTCTAGTCTATTTGTTATCTTTTCTGGTTTTCGGAAAGGTCAGAAGGCTTCTGTCATTTCTTTGGCATTTTGGTTAAAGCTTTTTTGATTCATCATGCTTATTTGGAGTCGGGTTAATCCCCGCCTCAGAGGTTTACGGCTCATTTTACTAGGTCAGTTTCTACTTCCTGGGCTTTTAAGAATGAAGTATACAAAACAAAACAGAGTAGCTGCACTCAAATACTTATTATAAAAGAAACAGGTGCTGCCTAGAAAATAATATTTTCGCAAACATAGCAAGAGAGTGGATTCCCCAAATTGAGGGGTTTCCAAAAGTCTAGGCTTAATCAGCACAACCGTTAGTAATAACAACTCAAGAGACATAAGTGTCAAAAATATAAAAATATCCTTTAATAAATCACACAATTCACAGACATACCACATTCATGCATGGGATCCCAGTAATAAAAAGTCAATAGACTGAGAGCAAACTTCTGGTGCACCAGGGTGAACTGGATACGTATATATATATTAACCAGTGGTATTAGATATTTGTACAAAAATGAATTTATCAGGTAAGTTCTTACATAAATTATGTTTTTTGAAAGAATGGAGCTACATCGCATAGTCCTGATGTCACCATGCTCTTACCCTAGGTCTGGTATAGGTTAACTCTATTTTATTTGTCCAGCCAGAGAGAAGCAGATGTTGTATACAGGTCTTGTCAGATTTTCTTCTAGGTTGCCCGCATCGCTTTTTATATGTGTGTCACTTGCATTGATGTAAGGTTGTTTTATGAGCATTATTTATTGTATTTCAGTTGGTCACTGGATATCCCTATTAAGCTATTCATTCTCCTGACACGTGTTGTATTCCCTGATATTTTTTCTATTTTTTATCTCTGCTACACATATTTCCTCACTACTATCTGTACGAGGCAAAGTATATGTGACTTTTTCTTACCCTGCTAGGTTTTGTAGCTGTATTATTGGGCTATGGCTCTGGAGTCCGCGGCCGGGACGGCAGAGTTCATTATGCGTTTGCAGTCTATAGTACTGCAGACTTTACTTAAGTACAGCCACTATGGAATACACTTCACATTCCACTTTGTCTTTACATTATATGTATTGTGCTTCTTTGAGATTTCTCCCAGAAGAGTTAACTATATGTACACATCTTAGATTATAGAGTTAGGTGTCTGTACAGAAGAGGAACAGCAGTCCTCCCTCATATATATACATTGGCCATTCTGTGTTATATACCATTCTTTTAGTTGTAAGTTGAGACCATATAGCTTAGTGGGCAGCTACGGAGCTTATGACAGTGTCCTTAGTTAGGCAACATATTTTACAAGAGTATTACAATATCTGCAGAAGTCCAAAAGTGGATTTACAATTCAAGGGGGATATCCATAGTAAGCAATGAGGGATTGCTGCACTGCTGTGTTATACTTTTTACAGCACTTAGGTTGCGCACACGTATGTAATACTCTATATTTGAATAGATTTATACAAGTTTTTTTATGTTTCTAAGTGTGCTCAATACTGCAGCAACATTTATATTGGTCATAGGCCTTTTCCAAACTTTCTTATAACCTCTGATGTTATATATTATTTTGGAGCTATATTCCCTCCTGATAATATTTGGTATCATATTGCCTATCCCCTGGATTAATAAGGAGAACTTGACAGCTATCTAAATGAATCTATCCTGGGTCTACGTGGGACCCAGACGCTACAGTCCTCATTCAATACCTCCTTTTTATCCTCATAGCCAAGTTCATACAAGGCCATTAACTCCCAGCTGGGGTATGTTCTCCTTTTACTTATTTTCACCTTTTTGGGGGATTTCAGGCACTTTCTATAACAGTCTGTAGTATATATTGATCTATATCTCTCAAATTTTGACTGTATTCACCAAGATATTTTTCACACTATACCTAGTGTATATCCTTAAGCTGATGGTAGTAGGTCATGCATCGATTCAGTACCCCCTGACCTTTCACCCTCTGCAACTTTAGGCAGAAGTTAGGTAGTCTCTGCTCATCCAAAATATAAATGTTCCCATAGACTCCATATCATAGCACCACAATCTAATTCCCTGTTTCTAGTGAAACAATATTTTAAGTAGCGCAAGAGTGGCTGCTACCTATTATTTGGGAACATATTTTGTTCTAAACATTATATATACATGGTGAATGTCTTATTTCTGCAATTCCAATACCATATTTTATCTTGAACCAATGTGTGGGGACCCAGAGGTCCCTACTGCTATACACCCCAACATTTACCCCTTGTTGATATTTAATAGCTGTGGTCCATGAGAGGCCGCTAAATTGTGGTAGGGGTACGCTTCACTGTAATTTTTATATTTTTAGGGGGTCCCATGAGTTAAAATAAGAATCCTTGATAAAAAAAAAGGATAAAATGAGGTTTTAGACTGTTCTGGTCTATTTGGTTTTGCATATCTTTATGTTGCAGTTAATTTATTGGGGGGTAGTTATCAAGCCGTCTACTTTTCTGGCTTCGCCGGCCCAATACATCCGCCTAAGCTCGCCTACCTTCGCCGCCGCGGACCTGAAAAAATACGCCTAAGTTATCAAATAAAGCTGTCAAAAAGCCGCTGGGCGATGAGCAGCGGACTGTGACAGTTATCACTCATCCGATCTCGCTGCCCTTCGGCTTTTTCCCAGCTTTATTGCTAGCCTGTCACTAAGCACTCACACTAAACTGCACTGTTCTACCCCCTATACCGGCGCCCCCGGAGCCCCCCGCAACTAAATAAAGTTACTAACCCCTAAACCGCCGCTCCTAGACCCTGCCGCAACTCTTATAAATGTATTAACCCCTAAACCGCCGCTCCTAGACCCTGCCGCAACTCTTATAAATGTATTAACCCCTAAACCGCCGCTCCCGGACACCGCTGCCACCTACATTATACCTAGTAACCCCTATCCTGCCCCCCCTATACCGTCGCCCTCTATTATAAAATTATTAACCCCTATCCTGCTGATCCCGCACCTCTCCGCAACTAAATAAATAGTTTAACCCCTAAACCACCGCTCCATGAACCCGCCGCAACCTATATTAAACCTATTAACCCCTATCCTGCCCCCCCTACACCGTCGCCACCTATAATAAATTTATTAACCCCTAATCTGCCCCCCTACACCGTCGCCACCGATAATAAATTTATTAACCCCTATCCTGCCCCCCACTACGCCGCCGCCACTGTAATAAAATGATTAACCCCTAAACCTAAGTCTAACCCTAACCCTAACGCCCCCTAACTTAAATATTAATTAAATAAATCTAAATAAATTAACTCTTATTAACTAAATGAATCCTATTTAAAACTAAATACTTACCTTTAAAATAAACCCTAATATAGCTACAATATAAATAATAATTATATTCTAGCTATCTTAGGATTTATTTTTATTTTACAGGTACCTTTCAATTTATTTTAACCAGGTACAATAACTATTAAATAGTTATTAACTATTTAATAGCTTACCTAGCTAAAATAAAGAGAAATGTACCTGTGAAATAAATCCTAACCTAAGTTACAATTACACCTAACACTACACTATACTTTAATAAATTATTCCTATTTAAAAATAAATACTTACCTGTAAAATAAACCCTAAGATAGCTACAATGTAATTAATAATTATATTATAGCTATCTTAGGATTTATATTTATTTTACAGGTAACTTTGTATTTATTTTAGCTAGTTAGAATAGTTATTAAATAGTTATTAACTATTTAATAACTACCTAGCTAAAAGAAATTCAAAATTACCTGTAAAATAAATCCTAACTTAAGTTACAATTAAACCTAATACTACACTATCATTAAATTAACTAAATAAACTACCTACAAATAACTACAATTAAATACAATTACATAAACTAACTAAAGTACAAAAAATAAAAAAAGCTAAGTTACAAAAAATAAAAAATTAAGTTACAAACATGTTAAAAATATTACAACAATTTTAAGCTACTTACACCTAATCTAAGCCCCATAATAAAATAACAAACCCCCCCAAAATAAAAAAAATCCCTACCCTATTCTAAATTAAATAAATTTCAAAGTTCTTTTACCTTACCAGCCCTTAAAAGGGCCATTTGTGGGGGCATGCCCCAAAAAGTTCAGCTCTTTTGCCTGTAAAAGAAAAATACAACCCCCCCCAACATTAAAACCCACATACCCCTAATCTAACCCAAACCCCCCTTACAAAAACATAACACTAATCCCCTGAAGATCATCCTACCTTGAGTCGTCTTCACTCAGCCGAGCCACCGATGGAACTGAAGAGGACATCCGGAGCGGAAGAAGTTAATCCTCCAAGCGGCGCTGAAGAAATCTTCCATCCGATGAAGTCATCATCCAGGCGGCGCTGAAGAAGTCTTCGATCCGGCCGATGTCATCTTCAAAGAGGCGCTGAAGAGGTCTTCTATCCGGGCGAAGTCATCTTCCAAGCCGGGTCTTGAATCTTCCTTCCGCCGACGTGGAACCACCTTCTTCACCGACGGACTACGACGAATGACGGCTCCTTTAAGGGACGTCATCCAAGATGGCGTCCCCTCAATTCTGATTGGCTGATAGGATTCTATCAGCCAATCGGAATTAAGGTAGGAAAATCTGATTGGCTGATGGAATCAGCCAATCAGATTCAAGTTCAATCCGATTGGCTGATCCAATCAGCCAATCAGATTGAGCTCGCATTCTATTGGCTGATCGGAACAGCCAATAGAATGCGAGCTCAATCTGATTGGCTGATTCCATCAGCCAATCAGATTTTTCCTACCTTAATTCCGATTGGCTGATAGAATCCTATCAGCCAATCGAAATTGAGGGGACGCCATCTTGGATGATGTCCCTTAAAGGAGCCGTCATTCGTCGTAGTCCGTCGGTGAAGAAGGTGGTTCCGCGTCGGCGGAAGGAAGATTCAAGACCCGGCTTGGAAGATGACTTCGCCCGGATAGAAGACCTCTTCAGCGCCTCTTTGAAGATGACATCGGCCGGATCGAAGACTTCTTCAGCGCCGCCTGGATGATGACTTCATCGGATGGAAGATTTCTTCAGCGCCGCCTGGAGGATTAACTTCTTCCGCTCCGGATGTCCTCTTCAGTTCCATCGGTGGCTCGGCTGAGTGAAGACGACTCAAGGTAGGATGATCTTCAGGGGATTAGTGTTATGTTTTTGTAAGGGGGGTTTGGGTTAGATTAGGGGTATGTGGGTGGTGGGTTTTAATGTTGGGGGGGATGTATTTTTCTTTTACAGGCAAAAGAGCTGAACTTTTTGGGGCATGCCCCCACAAATGGCCCTTTTAAGGGCTGGTAAGGTAAAAGAGCTTTGAAATTTATTTAATTTAGAATAGGGTAGGGTTTTTTTTTATTTTGGGGGGGTTTGTTATTTTATTAGGGGGCTTAGATTAGGTGTAAGTAGCTTAAAATTGTTGTAATATTTTTAACATGTTTGTAACTTATTTTTTTATTTTTTGTACTTTAGTTTAGTTTATGTAATTGTATTTAATTGTAGTTATTTTGTAGGTAGTTTATTTAGTTAATTTAATGATAGTGTAGTATTAGGTTTAATTGTAACTTAGGTTAGGATTTATTTTACAGGTAATTTTGTATTTCTTTTAGCTAGGTAGTTATTAAATAGTTAATAACTATTTAATAACTATTCTAACTAGCTAAAATAAATACAAAGTTACCTGTAAAATAAATATAAATCCTAAGATAGCTATAATATAATTATTAATTATATTGTAGCTATCTTAGGGTTTATTTTACAGGTAAGTATTTATTTTTAAATAGGAATAATTTATTAAAGTATAGTGTAGTGTTAGGTGTAATTGTAACTTAGGTTAGGATTTATTTCACAGGTACATTTCTCTTTATTTTAGCTAGGTAAGCTATTAAATAGTTAATAACTATTTAATAGTTATTGTACATGGTTAAAATAAATTGAAAGTTACCTGTAAAATAAATATAAATCCTAAGATAGCTAGAATATAATTATTATTTATATTGTAGCTATATTAGGGTTTATTTTAAAGGTAAGTATTTAGTTTTAAATAGGATTCATTTAGTTAATAAGAGTTAATTTATTTAGATTTATTTAATTAATATTTAAGTTAGGGGGGCGTTAGGGTTAGGGTTAGACTTAGGTTTAGGGGTTAATAATTTTATTACAGTGGCGGCGGCGTAGTGGGGGGCAGGATAGGGGTTAATAAATTTATTATAGGTGGCGACGGTGTAGGGGGGGCAGATTAGGGGTTAATACATTTATTATAGGTGGCGACGGTGTAGGGGGGGCAGGATAGGGGTTAATACATTTAATATAGGTTGCGGCGGGTTCAGGGAGCGGCGGTTTAGGGGTTAATACATTTATTATAGTTGCGGTGGGCTCCGGGAGCGGCGGTTTAGGGGTTAATATGTATAGAGTAGCTTGCGGTGGGCTCCGGGAGCGGCGGTTTTTGGGGGTAATAACTTTATTTAGTTGCGGCGGTGTAGGGGGGGTCAGATTAGTGGTGTTTAGACTCGGGGTACATGTTAGGGTGTTAGGTGCAGACAGCTCCCATAGAAATCAATGGGATGTCTGTCAGCAGCGAACTTGTACTTTCGCTATGGTCAGACTCCCATTGATTCCTATGGGATCCGCCGCCTCCAGGGGTGGCGGATTGAAAACCAGGTACGCTGGGCCGTAAAAGTGCCGAGCGTACCTGCTAGTTTTTTGATAGCTAGCAAAAGTAGTGAGAATGTGCCGCACTTGTGTGTGGAACATCTGGAGTGACGTAAGAATCGATCTGTGTCGGACTGAGTCCGGCGGATCGATGCTTACGTCACAAAATTCTACTTTTGCCGTCTCGAGCCTTTGATAACTAAGGCGAATCAGCCTCACCACAAATACGCTGCGGAATTCCAGTGTATTTGAGGTTGACGGCTTGATAACTAGGCCCCATTGAGTCTAGTTTTTGTGTCTCTGAATTGTTTCTGCAAGATATATTGTATCTGTGTCTCATATATATAGCTGCTTGATATTATTGTGATGCTTGCAGAACTTACTGTGCCTGCAATTTATGTATCTCTGTAAATTGTCATTACACAGGCTCTGTAACTTGCATTAATGTTCCTTGATGATCTATACTGTTTGTACTTTTCTCTTTGTTAACTTCAATAAAAATTATTTTAAAAAAAGCCTGGCACATACATGCATAAGGCGTTCCTAAGGAAAAAGTAACATGTAATATGGGTAGACTTGATGGGCCTTTTTTGTTCTTATCTACCGTCAAATTCTATGTTTCTTTGTTTCTAAGAGATGTAGCAAAATTACTTCCAGTTGTCTTGTACTCCAGACCTCCTTAAGGCTATCTGTGGCCCGGTGTATGGAGGTGATTGGGCTAATGATGGTGTCCAGCATAGATATCATACCATTTGCCAGATTCCATCTCAAACCTCTACAGCTATGCATGCTGAGGCAATGGAACGGCGGTCACTCATATCTATCCCAACAGATTGCTCTGGACAGCCGATCAAGAGAATCATTCTCTTGGTGGCTCTGTCCAGATCGCCTGTCCCAGGGGACATCCTTCTTGAGACCATCCTGGGAGATTGTGACTACGGACGCAAGTCTATCAGGATGGGGAGCCGTTTGGGGTGCCAGGAAGGCACAGGGCTGGTGGACTCGAGAGGAATCACTTCTCCCGATCAACATTCTGGAACTTTGAGCGATCTGCAACATTCTAAGGGCTTGGCCTCTTCTGGGTTTGTCCCAGTTTATCCGATTCCAATCGAACAACATTACTTAAGTGGCTTACATCAACCATCAGGGGTGAACGAAAAGCTCCCTAGCCATGAGGTAAGTATCTCGGATTCTGGATTGGGCGGAGGTCCACACCTGCTCGCTGTCAGTGATCCACATTCCAGGTGTGGACAACTGGAAAGCGGACTTTCTCAGCAATCGTTTCATCCAGAGAATGGTCTCTCCATCGCGAGATGTTTGTGGAGATTTGCAACAGATGGGGACGCCGGAGATAGATCTCATGGAGTCCAGACTCAATACCAAGCTACTCGGATACGGTCCAGGGATCCCCAGGCAGAACTGATAGATGCCTTAGCAGTGCCCTGGGGGTTCAACCTAGCTTATATTTTCCCACCGTTGCCTCTTCTACCTTGAGTAGTGGCCCGCATAATGAAGGAGAAAGCTTTGACTATTCTAATTGCTCCGTCATGGCCGGGAAGGATGTGGTTTGTGGACCTGATGGGGATGTCATCATCGCCTCCATGGAGGTTACCCTGTCGCAGGGATCTGCTGGTACAGGGTCCCTTTGTTCATCAAAATCTAAATTCTCTGAGGCTGACTGCATAGAGATTAAACGCTCAGTCCTAGCCAAGAGAGGGTTTTCTGAGAGAGTGAATGATACTCTCATTCAAGCTAGAAAGCCGGTCACTCGTTGCATCTACCATACAGTGTGGAGGACCTACTTATTCTGGTGTGAAGAACGGGGATTCCCTTGGCATAAGGTCAGGGTATCCAGAAATCTTTCCTTTCTCCAAGATGGTTTGGAGAAGGGACTTGCTGCTAGTTCCTTAAAGGGACAGATTTCGGCTCTATCAGTGTTATTACACAAGAGGCTCGCTGAACTTCCTGATATTCAGTCTTTTAGTCTGTCTCTGTCTAAAATCAGGCCTGTGTTTAGACATTCTGCTCCTCCTTAGAGTTTAAATTTTGGTTCTTAATGTCAACCGAATGCATGGGCTTAAACGAAGCCCTCTGCAAAACCTTAAGTTGCTATCTTAGAAGGTTCTTTTTCTATTGGCTATAGCTCTGGCAAGCAAAGTCTTAGATGGTGGCCTTGCAATGTGAGCCTCCTTACCTAGTTTTTCATGCTGATAATGCTGTTCTTCGAACTGGGTTGGGTTTTCTCCCTAAGGTTGTGTCTGATCGCAACATCAATCAGGAGATCGTGGTTCCTTCCTTGTGTCCTAATCCTCCTTCTTCGAAGGAACGATTACTTTATAATTTGGATGTGGTTCGAGCTTTGAAATTCTATCTTCAGGCTTCAAAATATTTTAGACAGACTTCAGCTTTGTTTGTTGTCTATTCTGGCTAGCGCAGAAGGCTTCTTCCACTTCCCTATCTGTTTGGTTGAGGAGCATTATCCGCTTAACATATAAAACAGCGGGACATAAGCCTCCTCAGAGGATCACGGCTCACTCAACTAGAGCTGTGGCTTCTTCTTGGGCCTTTAAGAATGAGGCCTCTATGGAGCAGATTTGTAGGGCGGCTACCCGGTCCTCCTTACATACTTTTTCAAAGTTTTACAAATTTGACATTTTTGCTTCGACTGAAGCTGCTTTTGGGAGAGAGGTTTTTCAGGCTATTGTGCCCTCAGAATAGGGCCCACCTCTTTTTCACCCTCCCGTTTTAATTCAGTGTCCTCTAGAGCTTGCGTATATGATCCCACAAGTAAGGAATGAAGTCGTAGACTCTCCTCATATTAAGATGGAAAACATAAATTATGCTTACCAGATAATTTCCTTTCTATCTGTATGAGGAGAGTCCACAGCCCCCCGCCTGTTTTCTCCGTTTGGCGAACCTAAATTAGTTTTTTGTTCTTCTGGCACCTGTTATACCCTGATATTTCTCCTACTGTTCCTTGTTCCCTCGGTAGAATGACTGGGGGATGAGGGAGGTATTTAAGCCTCCTCCTGGTGCCCAGGTTCTGTATTCCCTAGGAATGAAGCAGTGGACTCTTCTCATACAGATGGAAAGGAAATTATCTGGTAAGCATAATTTTTATTTTTATTTAGACAAACCATTTTCTTCTGTAGAATATATGTCAAACACACCTGCAACCTTATATTTTCCTTTCTATAAGTCTTTAATAAGTGCATTAGCATATTCTGATATTTACTACCAGTTTGGGATAACTCAAGTCCCCAGTTACTCATAGTGCCATGTGTTATCAAACAGTGCCTAGCATATAAGTTGTTTATTATTATTTTATTTTTAATTTTTTAGTGGTATATTCTATTTTTTCATTTTATGCATTTTGGTATATTTTTGGAATTTTTTATAGTTTTTCGTTTCGTCTAATTCAGGTTTTAATTGTATATATGTGGTTGTTTTATTGGGTAATTCATTTATTGTGATGTGTTTAATTAGTATACAGCTTGAGAAATTAGCATGTTGTCTTGTTAAATTTCTACATTTGATTACCTGCTTTATTGGAGCACAGCCCCTTTTTCTTTGTTTTTGTTTACTGTGAAGGGCTCTGGCGCTTGCTTTTGCTGAGGTCTTATTTATTTTTTACAGCATGCAAAGATTTGGAGCTTGTTTCTGTGAAATATACCATTAATAAAGTTGCATTTACTTTTACTAATTGCATGTTGGCTTCCGTTAGTATCAGACGCAATAGTGTGTCAAGAGAGTCTGACTGTATTAAAATATATTTAATGTACTCCTTTTTATTGGCTTACCCAATAAATGGGATATAGCAGGATCAGAGCACTTGCTATTACAATTTTGTTCCGCAATATATCTGAATATACTAAAGAGAGAATAATATTAATGAAAAAAATAATTTTGTCTATTTGAGACAAATACTTATTTACTACTTTCTTTGGATATTTATTTTTAGCAAACTTCAAACATGCCTTTTCATATTGTGATTTATATGAAGTAAGTCTCTTTATCCATGAGAGTTGCAAAGTAGGGTGACTCCTCTTTAAGGTCTTTTGGATAAAACTGTGAAAATCAAGCAATATATCTCAATTAGTACTCAGGTAATGATCCCTGTTATAACCAGAATTTACAAATAACGCTGTTTATTTCTATTCCTGAGAATGAAGAAATAAACATTTAAGATGATTTACGTTCCTCCCTTCCTCTGGAGATTTTGGTAAAGTAATTGGATAGTCTAAAAAAATAAATAATAGAAACCTCAATACATTTTCTCAGTGTCAAGAACAGGAATATACTTTATCTTTTTTTAATAGATGCCTCTTGTGAGCATCACTCTTTAAAGGGGCAGTAACATCAAAATAATCTTTCATGATTCAGATAGAAGATGAAATTTTAAACAACTTTCCAATTTACTTCTATTAGCTAATTTGTGTTGTTCTCTTGGTGTCCTTTGTTGAAAAACATACCTAGGTATGCTCAGGAGCAGCAATGCTCTACTGGGAGTTAGCTGCTGATTGGTGGCTGCACATGTCTCTTGTCAATGGCTCACTCAATGTGTTCATCTAGCTTCCAGTAGTGCATTGCTGGTCCTTCGATAAAGGATACTAAGAGAATGGAGCTAATTTGATCATTTAGTATGTTGATTGTGGCAGAACTAATTTATATTTATTTTTCCTTCTTATATGCTACATGTTGGAACGGGAGGAACCTTAATTCTGCATTGAGGTGAAAGGATTTAGAGTTGTCGTATAGAACAAGTGAATTTCTGCAAGTGCACATAGAGCTTCTATGTATACTGGAATTTTTTGCAATACGTATTATTATTTCTCTTCCATGTTCATGTATCCACTTTTATGCTATTCCACCTGGAGTCTATGATAATTTTATGGATGATTTATACTGAAGAGGGGGGCAGAATTGCTTTTGTTTTACTTTTAAACAGTAACATTTTATTAGGATTTGCAAACAAAAAATACAAAGGTCTAAGCATAGTCACTTCCCCAGGAGCTGCGACTGCCAAATTCAAACAAATGATAAAATTGTTTTAGATGAATTCCAGCTAGACATATGATCGCTTACGGGCTATATAAAGAGCAACAATAGGTCTTTTTTTTTTTTTTTTTTTTTAAAAAGCAAATACACATTTTTTTAATAAATTCTAACCTGAGGAGCAGCATAGGCTGATGATCCTTCCATTAGGTAATGGAAAAAGGTAAATCAAAAGAGCGAAGTGCAAAATACAACAAAATAGTGGAGGTGTCTGATGGTGCAATATCTCGGCATCAAATAGAATACATTTTTAATAGTGCAAGGAAAGTCAGAATACCATGTCTCTAGCAAACCAACTAGATATCTTAGATCAGTACTAAGAAGTATATTCCGAAGACAAAACGCTTTGCTTATGTTTTAAATCATGTTTTTAATAAAATTTAAACTGTTCTCCTGTGGTTGAGTGCTTCACTACTTGCTCCTTTCTGTGTGGCTGTTGGACCTGCACCTTGGACGCGGGTGGATTTATGTGACCGGGGCTGTTTCTGTGACTGGAGGTGAGCTTGCTGGGCAGCTCTGTGGACCCAATCATGGTGTTCAGCGCTATTTTAGTGCTTATGCAAATGAAAATTTTCTTCAATGTGAAGAACATCGGAATGTAAAATATTCATAACTACCTTCAGGTTAACCCAGATGGTCTAATGCCTGTTGGGTTAGTTTTTTTATCAGTTTGTACTTCCTATTAAAGTCTATGAGGAGAAGATGTTAGCAAGGTTGTGATATTCAAAGTCCTCAAGTTAGCTTGCATTGGCTTTTGTTTACATGCAAACATTTTACTTTCAACGTGTAATACTCATGCTAACCCATGCACATTAAAAGCAGGTGCTAAACACAAAATTAGACTGATGGTGTTTGAAAACGTTTTCATCTTTTATAAAAAAAAACAGACTTTTCAAGTAGAATGTTTTCCCTAGGGAAGATGAGCCTTCTATACTGACTCTTGCACTTAAATTAAAATCTAGTTGGAAATAGTTTAGCATGAGCATGTGCAAAATGTACAGTGTATACGTATATGCATTTCTTTCATGTAATTAGCAAGAGTCCATGAGCTAGTGACGTATGGGATATACATTCCTACCAGGAGGGGCAAAGTTTCCCAAACCTCAAAATGCCTATAAATACACCCCTCACCACACCCACAATTCAGTTTTACAAACTTTGCCTCCTATGGAGGTGGTGAAGTAAGTTTGTGCTAGATTCTACGTTGATATGCGCTCCGTAGCAAGTTGGAGCCCGGTTTTCCTCTCAGCGTGCAGTGAATGTCAGAGGGATGTGAGGAGAGTATTGCCTATTTGAATGCAGTGATCTCCTTCTACGGGGTCTATTTCATAGGTTCTCTGTTATCGGTCGTAGAGATTCATCTCTTACCTCCCTTTTCAGATCGACGATATACTCTTATTTATATACCATTACCTCTGCTGATTTTCGTTTCAGTACTGGTTTGGCTTTCTACAAACGTGTAGATGAGTGTCCTGGGATAAGTAAATCTTATTTTCTGTGACACTCTAAGCTATGGTTGGGCACTTTATTTATAAAGTTCTAAATATATGTATTCAAACATTTATTTGCCTTGACTCAGAATGTTCAACATTCCTTATTTTCAGACAGTCAGTTTCATATTTGGGATAATGCGTTTGAATCAATCATTTTTTCTTACCTTAAAAATTTGACTTTTTTTCCCTGTGGGCTGTTAGGCTCGCGGGGGCTGAAAATGCTTCATTTTATTGCGTCATTCTTGGCGAGGACTTTTTTGGCGCAAAAAATCTTTTCTGTTTCCGGCGTCATACGTGTCGCAGGAAGTTGCGTCATTTTTTGACGTCCTTTTGCGCCAAAAATGTCGGCGTTCCGGATCATTTAGGCGCCAAACAATGTGGGCATATTATTTGGCGCCAAAAAATATGGGCGTCGCTTTTGTCTCCACATTATTTCAGTCTGATTTTTTCTTTGCTTCTGGTTACTAGAAGCTTGTTTATTGGCATTTTTTCCCATTCCTGAAACTGTCATTTAAGGAATTTGATCAATTTTGCTTTATATGTTGTTTTTTCTCTTACATATTGCAAGATGTCTCACGTTGCATCTGAGTCAGAAGATACTTCAGGAAAATCGCTGTCTAGTGCTGGAACTACCAAAGCTAAGTGTATCTGCTGTAAACTTTTGGTAGCTATTCCTCCGGCTGTTGTTTGTATTAATTGTCATGACAAACTTGTTAAAGCAGATAATATTTCCTTTAGTAATGTACCATTGCCTGTTGCAGTTCCCTCAACATCTAAGGTGCAGAATGTTCCTGATAACATAAGAGATTTTGTTTCTGAATCCATCAAGAAGGCTATGTCTGTTATTTCTCCTTCTAGTAAACATAAAAAATCTTTTAAAACTTCTCTCTCTACAGATGAATTTTTAAATGAACATCATCATTCTGATTCTGATGACTCTTCTGGTTCAGAGGATTCTGTCTCAGAGATTGATGCTGATAAATCTTCATATTTATTTAAAATGGAATTTATTCGTTCTTTACTTAAAGAAGTACTAATTGCTTTAGAAATAGAGGATTCTGGTCCTCTTGATACTAATTCTAAACGTTTAGATAAGGTGTTTAAATATCCTGTGGTTATTCCAGAAGTTTTTCCTGTTCCTAATGCTATTTCTGAAGTAATTTCCAGAGAATGGGATAAATTGTGTAATTAATTTACTCCTTCTAAACGTTTTAAGCAATTATATCCTGTGCCGTCTGACAGATAAGAATTTTGGGACAAAATCCCTAAAGTTGATGGGGCTATTTCTACCCTTGCTAAACGTACTACTATTCCTACGTCAGATGGTACTTCGTTTAAAGATCCTTTAGATAGGAAAATTGAATCCTTTCTAAGAAAAGCTTATCTGTGTTCAGGTAATCTTCTTAGACCTGCTATATCTTTGGCTGATGTTGCTGCAGCTTCAACTTTTTGGTTGGAGACTTTAGCGCAACAAGTAACAGATCATGATTCTCATAATATTATTATTCTTCTTCAGCATGCTAATAATTTTATCTGTGATGCCATTTTTGATATTATCAGATGTCAGGTTTATGTCTCTAGCTATTTTAGCTAGAAGAGCTTTATGGCTTAAAACTTGGAATGCTGATATGGCTTCTAAATCAACTCTACTTTCCATTTCTTTCCAGGGTAACAAATTATTTGGTTCTCAGTTGGATTCCATTATCTCAACTGTTACTGGTGGGAAAGGAACTTTTTTACCACAGGATAAAAAATCTAAGGGTAAAAACAGGGCTAATAATCGTTTTCGTTCCTTTCGTTTCAACAAAGAACAAAAGCCTGATCCTTCATCCTCAGGAGCAGTTTCAGTTTGGAAACCATCTCCAGTCTGGAATAAATCCAAGCCTTCTAGAAAGGCAAAGCCTGCTTCTAAGTCCACATGAAGGTGCGGCCCTCATTCCAGCTCAGCTGGTAGGGGGCAGGTTACGTTTTTTCAAAGAAATTTGGATCAATTCTGTTCACAATCTTTGGATTCAGAACATTGTTTCAGAAGGGTACAGAATTGGTTTCAAGATGAGACCTCCTGCAAAGAGATTTTTTCTTTCCCGTGTCCCAGTAAATCCAGTGAAAGCTCAAGCATTTCTGAATTGTGTTTCAGATCTAGAGTTGGCTGGAGTAATTATGCCAGTTCCAGTTCTGGAACAGGGGATGGGGTTTTATTCAAATCTCTTCATTGTACCAAAGAAGGAGAATTCCTTCAGACCAGTTCTGGATCTAAAAATATTGAATCATTATGTGTTCAAAATGGTAACTGTAAGGACTATCTTGCCTTTTGTTCAGCAAGGGCATTATATGTCCACAATAGATTTACAGGATGCTTATCTGCATATTCCGATTCATCCAGATCATTATCAGTTCCTGAGATTCTCTTTTCTGGACAAGCATTACCAGTTTGTGGCTCTGCCGTTTGGCCTAGCTACAGCTCCAAGAGTTTTTACAAAAGTTCTCGGTGCCCTTCTGTCTGTAATCAGAGAACAGGGTATTGTGGTATTTCCTTATTTGGACGATATCTTGGTACTTGCTCAGTCTTTACATTTAACAGAATCTCATACGAATCGACTTGTGTTGTTTCTTCAAGATCATGGTTGGAGGATCAATTTACCAAAAAGTTCATTGATTCCTCAGACAAGGGTAACTTTTCTGGGTTTCCAGATAGATTCAGTGTCCATGACTCTGTCTTTAACAGACAAGAGACGTCTAAAATTGATTTCAGCTTGTCGAAACCTTCAGTCACAATCATTCCCTTCGGTAGCCTTATGCATGGAAATTCTAGGTCTTATGACTGCTGCATCGGACGCGATCCCCTTTGCTCGTTTTCACTTGCGACCTCTTCAGCTCTGTATGCTGAATCAATGGTGCAGGTATTACACAAATATATCTCAATTAATATCTTTAAAACCGATTGTACGACACTCTCTAACGTGGTGGACAGATCACCATCGTTTAATTCAGGGGGCTTCTTTTGTGCTTCCGACCTGGACTGTAATTTCAACAGATGCAAGTCTCACAGGTTGGGGAGCTGTGTGGGGATCTCTGACGGCACAAGGAGTTTGGGAATCTCAGGAGGTGAGATTACCGATCAATATTTTGGAACTCCGTGCAATTTTCAGAGCTCTTCAGTCTTGGCCTCTTCTGAAGAGAGAATCGTTCATTTGTTTTCAGACAGACAATGTCACAACTGTGGCATACATCAATCATCACGGAGGGACTCAGTCCTCTGGCTATGAAAGAAGTATCTCGAATTCTGGTTTGGGCGGAATCCAGCTCCTGTCTAATCTCTGCGGTTCATATCCCAGGTATAGACAATTGGGAAGCGGATTATCTCAGTCGCCAAACGTTACATCCGGGCGAATGGTCTCTTCACCCAGAGGTATTTCTTCAGATTGTTCAAATGTGGGGACTTCCAGAAATAGATCTGATGGCCTCTCATCTAAACAAGAAACTTCCCAGGTATCTGTCCAGATCCAGGGATCCTCAAGCGGAAGCAGTGGATGCATTGTCACTTCCTTGGAAGTATCATCCTGCCTATATCTTTCCGCCTCTAGTTCTTCTTCCAAGAGTAATCTCCAAGATTCTGAAGGAATGCTCGTTTGTTCTGCTGGTAGCTCCGGCATGGCCACACAGGTTTTGGTATGCGGATCTTGTCCGGATGGCCTCTTGCCATCCGTGGACTCTTCCGCTACGACCAGACCTTCTGTCGCAAGGTCCTTTTTTCCATCAGGATCTCAAATCCTTAAATTTAAAGGTATGGAGATTGAACGCTTGATTCTTAGTCAAAGAGGTTTCTCTGACTCTGTGATTAATACTATGTTACAGGCTCGTAAATCTGTATCCAGAGAGATATATTATAGAGTCTGGAAGACTTATATTTCTTGGTGTCTTTCTCATCATTTTTCTTGGCATTCTTTTAGAATTCCAAGAATTTTACAGTTTCTTCAGGATGGTTTAGATAAAGGTTTGTCCGCAAGTTCCTTGAAAGGACAAATCTCTGCTCTTTCTGTTCTTTTTCACAGAAAGATTGCTAATCTTCCTGATATTCATTGTTTTGTACAAGCTTTGGTTCGTATAAAACCTGTCATTAAGTCAATTTCTCCTCCTTGGAGTTTGAATTTGGTTCTAGGGGCTCTTCAAGCTCCTCCGTTTGAACCTATGCATTCATTGGACATTAAATTACTTTCTTGGAAAGTTTTGTTCCTTTTGGCAATCTCTTCTGCCAGAAGAGTTTCTGAATTATCTGCTCTTTCTTGTGAGTCTCCTTTTCTGATTTTTCATCAGGATAAGGCAGTGTTGCGAACTTCTTTTGAATTTTTACCTAAAGTTGTGAATTCCAACAACATTAGTAGAGAAATTGTGGTTCCTTCATTATGTCCTAATCCTAAGAATTCTAAGGAGAAATCGTTACATTCTTTGGATGTTGTTAGAGCTTTGAAATATTATGTTGAAGCTACTAAGTCTTTCCGAAAGACTTCTAGTTTATTTGTTATCTTTTCCGGTTCTAGAAAAGGCCAGAAAGCTTCTGCCATTTCTTTGGCATCTTGGTTGAAATCTTTAACCTCTTAAGGACATATGACGGAATTTTTCCGTCATAAAACAATTGAGCAAACAGAAAGCTGTGTCCTTAAAGGGTTAATTCATCTTGCCTATGTTGAGTCGGGTAAAACTCCGCCTCAAAGGATTACAGCTCATTCTACTAGGTCAGTTTCTACTTCCTGGGCGTTTAGGAATGAAGCTTCGATTGATCAGATTTGCAAAGCTGCAACTTGGTCCTCTTTGCATACTTTTACTAAATTCTACCATTTTGATGTATTTTCTTCTTCTGAAGCAGTTTTTGGTAGAAAAGTACTTCAGGCAGCGGTTTCAGTTTGAATCTTCTGTTTATGTTTTTCATTAAACTTTATTTTGGGTGTGGATTATTTTCAGCAGGAATTGGCTGTCTTTATTTTATCCCTCCCTCTCTAGTGACTCTTGCGTGGAAAGATCCACATCTTGGGTAATCATTATCCCATATGTCACTAGCTCATGGACTCTTGCTAATTACATGAAAGAAAACATAATTTATGTAAGAACTTACCTGATTAATTCATTTCTTTCATATTAGCAAGAGTACATGAGGCCCACCCTTTTTTGTGGTGGTTATGATTTTTGTATAAAGCACAATTATTCCAATTCCTTATTTTATATGCTTTTGCACTTTTTTATCACCCCACTTCTTGGCTATTCGTTAAACTGAATTGTGGGTGTGGTGAGGGGTGTATTTATAGGCATTTTGAGGTTTGTGAAACTTTGCCCCTCCTGGTAGGAATGTATATCCCATACGTCACTAGCTCATGGACTCTTGCTAATATGAAAGAAATGAATTTATCAGGTAAGTTCTTACATAAATTATGTTTTTGTGATTGGCTAATGATATGTTACAGGGGGAAGGAAAATTGGATTAAAGGGACAGTCTACACCAGAATGTTTATTGTTTTAAAAGATAGATAATCCCTTTATTACCCATTCCCCAGTTTTGCATAACCAACACAGTTATAATAATATACTTTTAACCTCTGTGATTATCTTGCATCTACGCCTCTGCAAACTGCCCCTTTATTTCAGTTCTTTTGACAGACTTGCAGTTTAGCCAATCAGTGTCTGCTTCCAGATAACTTCACGTGCACGAACACAGTGTTATCTATATGAAATACGTGAACTAACACCCTCTAGTGGTGAAAAACTGTTAAAATGCATTCTGAAAAGAGGTGGCCTTCAAGGTCTAAGAAATTAGCATATGAACCTCCTAGGTTAAGCCCTTTCAACTAAGAATACCGAGAGAACAAAGCAAAATTGGCGATAAAAGTAAATTGGAAAATTGTTTAAAATTACATGCTCTATCTGAATCATGAAAGTTTATTTTGGCCTAGACTGTCCCTTTAAGTTAGAAATTTGATAGACTCACAAATACAAGAATTAGCACTCTGAAGAAAACCCAATAGATTTGAACTAACAGGTGAATCAGAAAACTGCTTTGAAAGACTAGATAACCAGTAAATAGAAGCAGCAGCTACATTAGCAATAGCTGGTCTGAGAATATAACCAGCATGTAAAAAGGCACCAAACGAATGACAACTAAAAATTTTTAATTTTGTGCGCCAAAAACCCGACGTGCACATAGCCAAGCGAACGTGTGCTAACCGAACATGCGTAAACTTAAGCGCAGGAAGACTAATGGAATGTGCGCTAACCCGACAGGCAAAACCCAGTGTGCAAAAAAACTATAGAGACTAAGGGGACATGCGCTAACCCGATGAACATAAACCCGATATGCGCAATCCTGTCTTTGCAAAAACTAGGACAACGCTTGAAAATCTATACACCAAAGTAGCTGCCGTGCACAAAAGCAAGAGAGTAGTGAAAAGGAACTGTCCCAGGGCAATATATTGATAAACTTTTTATAATAAAAATGTTCCCATAACATAGCTATATGAGTGTCTAAACATTAAAATAAAATGATACCAATAGACATTTGTCCACTAGCAATCAATTAGCAGACAGCCAAACCAGTACTAAAACGTATCAGCAAAGGTTATGGAATATATTGTAGATCCATAAAGGGAGGCAGAAGACACGTCTCTGCGATCGATAATTTAGGGTTTATGAAAAATTCCCATGAAGTGAAATATAGAATCATAAACCATACCCCAATTACATCCCTCTGACAAGCACTGTACTCTGAAGGGAAACCAGTCCTCAACATACTGAAAACCCCCTTTTTCTGAAGAATCATATGCACATCCTCATTCTTCAACCACCTCCAGCAGAGGCAAAGTAAAGACTGAGGTATGTTTGAGGTGGGAGGGGTTTTATACAGCTCTTGGGGCTTGGGAATCTTTCCCTCCTCCTTGTGGTAGAGAAGAGTAATTTTCATGAGTAATGGATCATGGACTCTCGAAGAATACCCCTGTGGGTAGTTTTCAAATATAAATTATACATTTCTTACATAAATATGAGGTCTGCAGTTTAGAAATCATTATACAAGAGACCAAATTTGGGGAGAAAGTAGTCACATACATAACAAATGCAATGTTAAAAAACACTGAAGTTAAAATGAAATGTAATAATTCACAATATATCAGCATATATCACCTCTATGCTGATGATACTCAGATCTACCTATCCACCCCTGCACTCTCTCCTTCTGTCCTTTCCCACATCAGCGACTGCTTATCTGGCATTTCTTCCTCGATGGCCTCTCAACACCTAAAAATCAACATGTCCAAGACTGAGCTTCTTCTAATCCCCCCAACTAATTCTACTTCAGTTTCTAACTTTACTATCACTGTCGGTCACACCACTATCTCCCCATCACCCCAAGTCCACTGCCTAGGAGTTGCACTTGACTCCAATCTGTCCTTCATACCCCACATCCAATTGCTCTCTTCATCCTGTCATAACCTACTAATTGGCCTTCCTCTCTCCTGCCTCTCCCCCCTTCAATCCATCCTAAATGCCTCTACTAGGCTAATCCACCTCTCCCGACACTCTGTATCCGCCGCACCCCTCTGTGAGTCCCTTCACTGACTCCCCATTCACAGCAGAATTAAATTCAAAATTCTCACTCTGACCTACAAAGCCCTTACCAATGCAGCCCCCCCATACCTGTCCTCACTCATCAACAAATATACTCCAGCCCATCCCCTAAGATCCAACAACGATCTACTCCTTGCCTCTTCTACCATTACCTCCTCTCATGCTAGACTACAGGACTTCTCTTGTGCGGCACCAACCCTCTGAAACACACTTCCTCGAGCTGTCAGACTTTCCCCCAACCTCTCCTCCTTTAAACGCTCCCTAAAGACCTTCTTGTTCAGGGAGGCCTTTCACCAAATCAGTAACAAATGAATTCCACTTGCCTAATAGTTGCCCTCATCTAACTCACACTAACATCATTCCCACCTTTGCAGTCCCCACCTCCTGTTTCTCACCATCCTACCCATTTAGATAATAAGTTCCCACGGTAACAGGGATCCCAATTCCCCCTGTATTTGTCTGTTAAATTTTGTCTGGTGTCTTATATTGTACTGTCCTTTTATCATTGTTACCTATGAACAGCGCTGCAGAATCTGTTGGCGCTTTATAAATAAAGAATAATAATAAAAACACGTGGCAACTTGTCTGAAAAAAATGAGCAGAAAGCCTTCTAAGTGGATCTTCTAAGTGATCTGCCTATGAGAAAACTATATGATTTCAAAACTTCAATCATCAAGAATACAAAGAAACAGCAGAAATTCTCTGAACTTCCTAGAACCAGCAAAAGAAACAAACTAAACATTTTCATGAAAACCCAAGTAGTGTCATCATAACACGAAGCATGAAGAGACCACTCTGAATAAGGAGAAGGTACAATGTCCCAACTTATATTAAAAAAATAATTTGTTTTTATGAATGTTTATGAAGAAAAATTATTTTTTCCCATAGATTGTTTATGCAATATGGCGCCTGTTGGTGGCGTTATATTGACGACATCTTCGATACATGGCAGGGTGATGTTGGGTCCCTTATGGCTTTTGTTGAGGACTTAAATATGACTACGAGTCATATAAAATTTAAACTTTCATGGAGTGAAGAGAGTATCGTATTCTTTGACACTAAAATAATTAAGTCTGGACTTCCGGTGGGCGGCGACCCAAGATGGCCACGGATTCTTGAGGCTCTGTGCAACCTTAGGCAAAAAGTGGCTAAATATTTCACCATCCGCATATCCCTTGGCAATTTTTGTGCCCGGGAACTCCCCTGGATCAAGGTACACCACCCCTTGGCCGCCGAGAAGCAGATTAAAGCTGAAAAGCCCGTTTGGCGTCGTGGCATGCTTGTTGCTGCCAAGCTGTATATAATTTCATTTTACCGCAGCTGCATATAGACCTCCTTCCTGATCCTAAACAATGGATATGCCCACCGCTAACGAAGCAGGCAACGACAATGGTATACTTGCTGAAATTATGGACATATTCCTGCCCAGGTTGGATAGACTCCTAATGTCCTGTATGGACCTGTGCACAAAAGTTAAGGCACCGGAACAACCACCCGGACCGCAGAAACATGTATCCACCTCCCGGACTATGGCAAACACTACCACATCCTATGCCAGTGGTGCAGATGACTGCCTCAGGGTCTTGGCTCCCTCACGGAGTGGTGAGGTAATAGCAACAATGGAGATCGGAACAGCCCTCACCTACCTGAACCTGTTGGAGCCTAACATGGATTCCATCTCCTTCCCGGTGACTGCACCAGACACAGTCCTTGGATTGGAGAATGGCAGAGACAACCACTTTCATCACCTCTATTCTAGCAACAGCGGCAGAGGTCCCTCTCAGCGCGCAATGTGTGAGCGCTGTGGTGTGTGGGGACTCGCATGGTCATCATATGTATGTATACGCCACCAACCTCAGACCGGACATGTTTATCAGGGAGGTTGCGGGTTATAAAGTAAAGAAGGAGCAGGACACAGACCTGCAGAGATCACCGAATTGCTGTTCCCATAAGCTGTACTACTGCTGGAGGCAGTGTAGGACCCGTCTGGCTAAGGGTATTGGCTGAACTACAAGCCTTTCACTATAGTTAGGGTTCATGGACACTGATAAGGCAGCTTGTGTATATTGCTGAAGGACCCTAATGATATTTATTTTCTTAGGTTTAACGTTCTTGCCACATAGGCTGCATGCAATGCTCGTTTGTCAATGTGCCTGAATATGGAGGTATGTTGGACTCGATATTAGCCCCATATGCTTTCTCTTATTCTCTTATACTCTATGAATAATCGGTGGCATAAATGTAACAGCTAGCAATAACTTCCTTCTAACTAAGGTATATAATTATAATACCAGGCTGTATGCCGCCCACTGTAGTAGAATGAGTCAATCTATTTTTACATACTCAGTCACTGAGAGTTAGCAATGCCTCATATACAGAACATCAGGCTTTTGATATTAAAGTCGTACTAGGCTTTAACCCCTCGACTGCTTCTTTGCCACGGATATAATGTATGCAGAAACATAGCTCAATAATCAGTGATTGGGTCCCAAATATACAACTTGTTCAGTTTGCTGACTTTTCCAACTGTATCTCTTCTTCCTCAAATTTAAGCACTGCATTATGTCCCTCAGAACTGTTTTTATAAAAATGTATATCAACTGAAGTGACATGGTAATGTTGCTGGATTTTACAAGTTGACTCAGCATATTGTATAATATTTGTAATTTCACAACTGTATTGCATGCCCTAAGCCAAGATGTACTCTGCAGCTTTATGTTACCGCAAATATATTTCCTAGTTTTCAAACTTGAACGGCGTTAAGGAACCTAGTTAATGTAATGGTCCCTCTTGGAAAACATGGGGCAGGGCGAGTTAGGTTCATAGGGAGTTTGTAGTTTAGTTGAGTTGTCTGCTTCACTCTCTAGTATTTAGGTCAATGTGTAAACTCATTTCACAAATTAAGTAGCCTCTTGGTTCACGGACGTGTTGATTTGCATGCCCAATTACATCACAAAGCGTTCCCAATGCACAAATCTTTATCTTAGCTACATAATCTATTGCATAGTATTAAAGTGGATGTTATATTATTTAATAGCGCGATTGAACCAGGCCGCAGGAAAGCTTGTTTCATGTGCACCCTATCTATTAATACTGGGCCAACACATACACTAACATCAGCATAGATTCACTCCCCACCAGATCAGCATCCATTATATAGGGGTTTAGTTTAATTATAAGTATACTTTGAAAACCTGACAACATTTCAAATGACTTTAATACTGGACCTCGGAGAGGAGCTATTGTGTAACAAACATATAAAGATATGGAGCAAATATTCATTATATAAAGCATATAGCAGCTGCTCTGAGCTTTACTCTGAAGTCCTAATAGGGCCACACAGGTTTCTTATAGACTGTACATAGGGTATTCTATTTGTTTTGTTTAGTGTTTGTTTAGTTTGTATGTTAAAGTTTAAAAAAAAAGGGGAGAGTTCGGGTAATAGTTACTGGGGGCACCTTGGTGTCCATGTGCAACAAATGTATATGCTTATGTATTATATGCACCTCTTCTACAATTCAAATTACTGTATACTCTAGAAAGGTACCTTTATATGCACACAGCACTATCATGAGTCAGCAACTACTGTCTCCTAATTTCATGTATTTTGCACCAAGTGCTTTTACAATAATGTCTATTGTAGACTTTTTGAATGTGACTTTAAATACTGCCGAAATATCTGTATACATGTAGTACATGCCTGAACTCTCTTTAATAAAAAGAATTATAAAAAAAAATAATTAAGTCTGACACTAGTCTGCCGGTTGATCTATATAGAAAGGAAACTGATCCTAATAGTCTCCTACAAAACAGTGCTCATCCCCCTCTTTGTTTAAGGTCCTCCCTCAAAGTCAATTTCTTAGGGTTTGAAAAATAGTTTTAGATGAAGAGGTGTCTAATATCAGACTAATTGAGATGGGCAATAGATTTTTAGAGCATGGCTATCCTGAGACCATCATTGAAAGTGAAAAAAGTTTGCTTTATCTACCTTAAGAGAAACACTGTTATGTCCCAAGAAGGGAAAATTACAAGAGGATAATAGCAACAAAAATGATGATCAGAGGATGGTATTCGTTTCTAAATATAATGCCCAAAGCCATGTCGTACAACAAATCATTAGGAAACATTGGGAAATATTGTCTAAGTGTAACCCTGAAATATCTGAATTTAAGAATATTCCAATGCCTGCATATAAAATAGGGCCTAATCTCCAACAACAATTAATTAGGGCTGATATTGGTACTAAAAAAGGTAACACTCAAATTTATATTACTAAAAAGAATCACGGTTGCTTCCCTTGTTTGGGATGTTCTTGTTGTGGTTATCTCATTAAGGGTTTGTTTGTTTTTATCCTACAACAAGACATAAATTTAGTAGTAATGGTTATCTTGTCAAACTACTTTTGTAGTATATATGATCAAATGCCCTTGTGGGAGGAGCTATATTGGGGAAACCAATAGATGCATATGTGATCGGATAATCAAACATAAAAGTAATATAAAAACTAAAAAAAGATACAGTCCCTGTTGCATATCACTTCTTGAAAATGGGTCATGCAATAAATCAACTCCATTTTCAGATCATTGAATTTATTCCTAGACCATGCTGTGGTGGCGACAGAGAACTCCTTTTAAAGCAACATGAATCTTTTTGGATTTATAAACTCAGTACTTTGGAACCCTCTGGATTAAATAGAGATTTGGACCTCTGGTGGCCTTGATCTTGAGTATCTTTGATTATAATTTTCTATTTATACTCCTCTTATACATTAGGATTACATTTTGTATGAAAAATGTAATACTTAAAATATTTTAAAACATTTAAAAATACTATGTATTGATGTATATAATGGATTTGTGTATATAGAGGTTGTCCTAGGTTGGTCCAAAAAGGAGTTTAATATCCACCTGATGCATAGACCCAAAAGAAAGAACTTGCAAAATCCTCAAGACCAAATAAAGGTTCCAAGGAAAAAAAATGAATAATATCAGGCTAGGACTAAACCATGAATGTCAGAAAGATAACAATCGGGGGGGCGGAGCCAGCAGCGAAGCTATTCAGACGCACATATCAGTAGCTCCAGCCATAACGCACACAAAAATTAATTTTAAGGATTAATAACGGTTTCAAAATTTGTCCCTTATGAAGAGTGTTTAGTACAAAGAACTGGCACATCTAATACTGCTATTGCGAGCCTCGCTAAAGTGCATAATCTCAGGACTCTGGTGGGAGGCTTGCTGACAAGAGGCTCTGAGGTCAGCCATCTTGGGCCTATCATTCTCATGTTCCTGGCGCCTTCTACCATCTCTCACTATGGCTGCGGCGGAACAAATCATGAGGGAGATTCATCTTTTTCTGGATGGGTGCCGTGGCATATTTGAGCGCTTACCCACTCTAATGCCCCAGCAGGAGGTTGACAAGACCTTGGATCATCCTGATCACAGGCCCGTCTGCTCGGCTTTGCCGGGGGGCGGTGACGCTTCGGGGCCCCGGTGTTCCTCGCCTCCTGGGTGTGCCGTGTTGGAGGGGCGACCGAGGATTATAATGACTTACCTGACCTGGAGGGCACCCGGGAGTAAGGTTTGCCATGTAAGATGCCGAACACCCTCAGACAACTCAATCGCTGCCTACTGGCCGCCGGCCGTACGGAGAAGCTCTAGCTCTGCGCGACAACAGATGCCTTTTGATGTGTCCGGTGGCTGCGAATGGGGATCCCTATCTACAGCTAAAGAAACCATGTATGCAGTTACCCTGCCGCTGCCAGAAGTCTATCTGCCTGTTGTCGCACCAGCGGTGATTTGCACAGGGTCGCCATTACGCTCGGAGATCAAATGCGGTGTGGGTTAGAGTGAGCCTTTTTTTTTCTCTTTCCCCTTTTTCTTACCGCATTATGGAGGACAACTTGACTCTGTTGGGGACTGCTGTCTCTCTACTGACCAGTATCGCACTCAGAGTGCTAAACCACCACATTACCCTAATCCATGGTGTATATAGCCTATGGAAGGCAGTCCATCCACGACCCACAATCCAGCTTCTATTAAACACCGGACAGCTACAGCCCCAATAATTGGAATTGGTTAATATGCAAAATATCTGCAGAGACTAGGACTGACTGTGGCTGACCTGCCCTAGACCTATACTACAGATTTAATGGTGTCCTGACTAGATCGATATAATCTTATTATACGGACATGGTCTCTATTGTCACATAATGTGGGTCGCGCATGTTATATCTAAGGAACCTGCTGGGATACCTTCTCTTTCAGCTAAAGTCACTCGCCTAACCTTTGTTTTGTAAAAGCTGATAGACACAGTATGGTTCTCCACATTATTCCTATATGTTCTCACCCTGCATTTTATTGTTCACTACGGTTTTTGTTATTACCATATTACATGAAGGGTCACATTACAGTTATTTTCTATTCTAGATGCTGTCTCATTTTCAGAATATTTATCGATGTTGTTTTTTCATATTTACTGACTTGGGCTGGAGGGATGGGATTTAATAAGCTAAGCTACTTACTTAAGGTGCCCCAACGCCTCTTGCCACTTACCGATAACTTTATGTAGAAGCTTGGCAGCCTTTTATCAACCCTAATGCCCTACAAAACTGACCCTGTGAGGCCTGTGTCCCCTCCTTTCTACTCCCCTCTGTTTGAAACGGTCTCTAGTCGCTGGGTATAGGGCCCATGCCCAGTTGGCGGGGACAGACTAAGTTAGATGCTCCCCCTATGTAATAAATTATATGTGTTTTACCTCTACAGAGGCTGATGTATATTTCTGAGCCACATATATGTGTATTTCTAAGCCTGATATAGTGGGGCAGCAATTACACTCTGGATTGGAGCTATCATGGGCACCCCTATAGGATATTAGACTATTTAAGATTGATTCTGATCTCCCCACTTACTTATAGGTTATTCTCACCATGTTCTCATTCCTTCAATTTTACTATTACCTCAGCCCATATGTTGATCTACTATCTATATAAGTTTTCATGATTGCTTAAAGAAGGTCTGTACAAGTGATGTTTTTATCATATCCTAGGGCTCTTCGCATCTTGCTCAACACTTTGTATAGGGTTGTGGGGCAGATTCGGCAAGTGCATATGAGCTCCATCCCAAGCCATACCATATCTAACGCGCTGGCATCTGATCAGTTACCATTTTCATATAATTTTATAACTTCAAACCTGGTTTGTCCTAGCAAAATTATAACTTCAAACTCCTACTGTCATTGGCTACTCCCATTTTATCATGATGACCAAGCTTATATTATGTTACAGACCATTGTAACAGGCATCAAATGTCTTTATTTTCTTAAGTCTCCTTATATGCTGAGCAATTCCTTTATCAATTTTTACTACCCACAATTATCCTCTTGCCATAACCTCTAGTTCATATTACCAATCACATTCACATGTCCACCTCCCCCCCCCCCCATTTCTATATAATGTACCTCCTTGCTCAGGAGGGCCACTCACGCGGTTTTTCTTGCATGTACCGCAATTCTAAATAGTAAAAGTATTAATGTGACATTCCTTTATCTCACCTACATTGTGACACTAGTTATATAAGTTTATAGAATGTCTCAAAGTATAATAAAGATTGAAGCTATGAGATTCCTCCTTTGTTTATCCAAATCTTTTGGTGGTCCCTAAGGAATCTCTTAATTCTCTCTAGTACAAAACTAGTCATGCATGTCTATAAAATGTTTCTCTTACGTCTTACAAGTATTAATGTAGCGCTCATTAAAATCATTTATGCGGTAACACAAGTATACAGTATGTCTATGGAGTGTTTCAAGATGTAAGGGATTCCCTTAATTCTCTATGTCACAAAGTTAGTCATGCATACCTACGGACTGTCTCAAAGCAAATATAAATTTTAAAATGTGAGGTATTTATTCTGTATGTTTAAACTTATTGGTGTTACAATGGTTATGACCATATCTATGAAAGTATATTGGACATACTTCTATTTTGTTTGTTTTTTTCTGTATTAACATACTCTTTGAAGTATGGCATGTATGTTGTAACCTGTTTTCAACCTCAATAAAAATATGTTTAAAAAAAAAAAAAAAAAAAAAAAGAAAGATAATCTTCTTACTTGACATAACTAAAAAAGGACAGAAAACTAAGCCTTCAAAAGAACTGGCGGATAAACCCTTATCCAAACCATCCTGTAAAAATAGCAAGAAATCTGGGAATTCAAAAAGAATGCAAGACGAAAAATTATTTGAACACCAATACATAAAGTCCTTAGAGACCTTTAAATAACAATTCTCAGACTTGCAAGCCTGTATAAGAAACATAATAACTGAACAAATAGTTAAAAGAATTTATGATTCTATCTCCATGCCATCAAGCCAATATAACTAGAATCCAGATAGAAAGAATGGCCCTAAAATAGAAGGTCTGAATGCAAAAGAAGCAGCCGAGGAGAAAAACCGAATAACAGAACCAGATCTGCATTCCAAATACTGCAGGAACAAGATGAAGCAAGCAGGAGTAAAACAAAATCAAGAAAACTTGGCTACCACCCTGGAATAAAAGACCAGAGGTGGAAAAAATATATAAACTAGTTAGAATGACCACTGAACTATCAGAACATCCACAAACACAGTTCAAAGATTCCTGGATCTTACACAGTACCTATGAAAATTGAGATTCAACCAGGAAGCCATCAGAATTATCTCTTGGCGACCCCAACTACTTTCCAGTTATACAGTCCTGGAACTTGAACAGCAGAAATCAGATAGCTATAAGCTTCTGCCCAGAAAAGAAATATATATACTATTCTTATAACTAGGGAATTGTAAGTACACCCCTGATTATTGACATAAGCTACAGATGTAACAGTTTAATCTGAAAGAGAGAGAAAAAATCCCTTTCAATAGAGGCTAATTCTGAAGGGACCTGAATATAGCACATCAACAGGTAACCTTGCTTCCTGATGAAACCAAACTCTTTATACCTTCTGAGACCCCCAGATGGCCCCCTATCCTGAAGAAAAACAACCTGCATCTGTAGAGATTACAGACAAAAGAGCTAATAGCTCATCTACCAAGACAGAGAAAGACTTGTTCTGGAATGTAAATGAGACCTCAGATACAACTGAGAAAAGGTCCCTGTATTATTGGAAAAAGATACAAAGTTGAAAAGGACTCATACGGAAGCGAGCAAATGGAATAGCAACTAAGGCCAAAAACATGAGACCTGACACCTCCAAGCAAAGAAAATCTCATAGAAACTGAATCTATTAACCCCTAGAAAAGCAATCTTTATCTGAGGAACCAGTAAACTGTTTTGAAAAATGATTTTCCAACCATGTTTTTGAAGAAACAATAACAGTCTGCTGGAGAGAAATACTGCCGAATGAAAAGATGAAACTTAAACCAAGATATCATCCAGAAAACACTGTAAATACCCTGAACACTGATTACAGATAAGAGGGTATCCAGTACCTTAGATAATATTCTGAGAGCTGTAGTCAGACCTAAAGAAAGAGCAACAAACTGAAAAATCTCGTCCAAAAAAGCAAACCGATGATGTTCCTAGAAATAAGAATATAGGTAAGCATCCTTAAAATCTATTGAGGACATAAACTGACCTCACAGAAAAGTCTAAATAGTTTCCATTTCGAAAGTAGGAACTTGAGAAACTTGTTTAAAGTTTCTAGATCAGAATAGATCTAAATCTTCCTTCCTAGTCATGGAACAATTAATAGGTTGGAGATCCCTTCTACCACAGCCTACAGAGTTCCTAGAAAAAAATAACAAAAATGTTTCAATATCCTTGAGACTATAATAATTAAAACAACTCGAGCAGACTAAAACCAAGCTTCCTGAAAAAGGGGTAAACTACCACCTACCAAAGCATCTCGATCAAGGGCTGCACCTACATGCAAACTTTGATGGGGATAAGATCTTGAACTGCTAAGGCCTGTTCTAATTCAACTAATGGGCACTGACCATGTCAGCATTCCCCATAGCAAATAAATTAGTCTGTTATCTAGCTTTGCAACCTTGGAAACAGAGGATATAGTGCTTAAATCTAGTAAAAATAAAAATGTACACGTGAAAAAAATAGTGTGCATAAAAATACGCACGTGAAAATGTCAAAGCCAAGTAAATAAAAATATAGTACTTGCACTTTGCATACAGGAACAAGCATCCATAAGATCGCAAAAAAGTGCCCCATTAGGCCTTCTGGTCTCTTCATTGAGAAAAAAAAGAATCCCTGAATAAATCTTCCCCCACTATGCAATTGGCGACAGAAATTAAAACTCTAAGAAATCAAATTGCTGAAAAAGAAATAGAAAGGGTTCAGGATGCTTTTACCCATTTCAAACAATTGATGTATTACAAGGGAAATAAAGCTTCTACCCTTTTGTCCCGTAAATTAAGAGGGAGAACAGCAGCCGTTAGAATTCTTGCAATCAATAGAGGAGAAACTACAGTCACTTCCCCTAGAGATATTGGTGAGGCATTTGCTGATTACTACTCCAAACTTTATAACCTTAATTCGGCCATGCATAAATCTGAATCATCGATTTAAGACATTACCTCATTTCTAGATAAGCTAAAACTCTCCTCCTTTACCAATTCAGCTAGAGAAGAGTTATTAACTTCACGTTAACTTACCTTAATACAGCCATGAAGCATATGCAAAATAATAAAGCTCCAGGCCCAGATGGCTACTCAGCAGCCTTCTACAAGATGTTTCGAACGTATCTAAGTTTGACCCTTCTGAATTTTTTTGCAGAAGCTAGAGAACAGGGATCGCTTAGAAAATAATTTTTGCAAGCCACCATCCGTACCATACCGAAACAAGGAAAGGACCCTGCCCAATGTAGTAGCTATAGACCTATTTCGCTGATAAACTTAGATACTAAATTATATGCCAAACTCTGGGCTAATTGCCTACGTCTTCTCCCTAGCCTCATACACCCCGATCAAGTGGGATTTACATTTGGTAGGAAAGGTCCTGATGATACCAGGAGAGTATATATTCTCAGAAACCTCTAGACTAAAACACTCCATGCTGGCTCTGTCTTTAGATCTGGAAAAAGCATTTGACAGGTCAGATGGAAATATTTATGGTTGGTACTGCATCAATTTGGATTCCCACAGGAAACTAGCACAGCTATTCAGGCATTATACTCCAATCCATTGGCTATGGTCAAAGGTCTAGGATTCACCTCCACTGAGTTCTCCATAACGAATGGTACACGGCAGGGATGTCCCCTATCGCCCCTAATTTTCACCCTAGCCATTGAACTCCTGGCCCAAGCTATTTGTGATTCCCCACAAGTCCAAGGGGTCTCAATAAGCCAGGAGGGAGAAAAGATTGCTCTCTTTGCAGACAATATAACATTATTTTTAACCAACCCGATAGGCTCGTTGCCAGCAATATTCTAAAATATAAAATGCTTTAGTAAATGTAGTTACTATAAAATTAATATATCCAAAACAGAAGCTTTGCCCATCCATATCCCTAAATTTGAACTAGATATTTTACAAACAACCAATGGTCTATAGATACAGTCAGACATTTAGGGTTGCAATTAGGCCCGGTAGTAAGGGTTAAATTATGGTGTCTACAGATATCTGCAGGCTGGTAATTATATACAGCTGTGCTGTCCTGAAGGAGCAGGTAAATGTGAGTAGTAACTAGCTAATATAGGAACCTAAATAGGTTATAAATATATATATATGTTTAATTGCTTATAAAATCGTTAAAAAATCATCACAGTTTGAGGGGGCGGAGCTTGGACGCAACCAAGATGGCTGCATAATCCCTTGCTCCGTTAATGGCAACGCAATGAATCCAGGGGACTAATCACTTTTAAACTGCCCAGAATAGGAGGATCGTCTTGTGAGGAGCTGAGGATCACTTGCGGTCACATGAAGTGACATCGGAACAGACAAGAAACGCTACCGCGGTGTCCCGGGGTGAGGCCTAGCCGCGACTAAAACCTGCTACGCATCTAGACTTGAAAAGTGCTAAAGACAGTACCGGGGGCTCACCTTAGGACATCCAAACACCCAGACTCTTATTGCCCTTAACGAGTGGAGGTGAGTGTGACTGAGTACAGTGCTGCATGTGCTATTACATCGAGAGACTGTGAAACTATACCGGGATTCCCCGGGATCTAACGCAACTGCTCTTGGGCTTGTGAATGTGCTAGCACGCGTCCACACACGGCTATAGTGGCTACAAGTATTGCTCCCAGACGTAGGGCATAATATATCATTACCTATATTCCGGCCAACAGTATTGCACAGAATATAAGACTGAGACCTTTTTGCTGACATTTATACACCTGGCTCAGGGACCAAATCTTAAAGACACAAGAAAGAAAGAAAGAAAGAGGGTTTTAAAGGAAGGATCTGTGTTTTTCCTTTTTTCTATTTTGATGACACTGGATTTGAGGCTGCTATCACCTAATCAGGGTGCTGGGGACACCAACATTTAAGACGCAATTGCCATTATTTGTCTTTATTCACATACTGGACTTAAACTTTGCTATCGATAAATAAAAATGGCGTCAAAACAAAAATCCAGACAGGAGAGATCAAGCAAACCTACGCCAGGCAAGCACCAATCAGTTACCTCCTACTTTAGTGCTGCAGAGCAATCATCACAAAGTGATAATATATCATCAGAGCTAACTGAAGCCCCAAAAAACCCACATGCAGACTCTGAACATGAAGCGCAAGAATTAATTCAAATTCCAGCAGACATACTCTCCTCCCTCCCCTCTAAACAAGACATAGCTGATATTGTAAGGGCAAGTGTCAGAGAAGAACTTGCAGATCTTAAGCAAGATGTTCATGCATTAGGTTTCCGGGTAGAAGCTTTGGAGGAAGGTAATGACTCTATGAAGGAAGATTTTACCCAACTACAAGAGCGTTACGACGCTCAGCAAAAATCTATGGAGTTGTTATATGACAGTTGATGACTTAGAGAACAGGAGTAGGAGGAAGAATTTGCGTATCCGTGGGATTCCAGAATCTGTTTTACCCAAAGATCTCCCTACTTATTTGCCGGCTTTATTTACTCATCTATCTGGTGACAAATCATCAGAATCCATCCCGTGGGATAGAGCACATAGGGCCTTGCGCCCGAAACCACCAGCAACAGCACCCCCCAGGGACATAATTATTAAATTTAAAAACTTCAGAGACAAGGAGGAAATACTTGGTTTCTCCAGAAAAAATCAGCCAATAAAATTTAGAGGCACAGTTTTACAATTTTTTGCAGATCTCTCTCAACGGACCCTCCAACAAAGGAGAGAGTTTAGTCCTCTAACACAACTCCTCCATCTCAAGAGAATTCCCTATCGGTGAGGCTTCCCTACCCATGTAATGGTGATCCATGAAGACAGACGGCATATCTGCAAAGATGTTTCAGAGATTGGAGACTTTTGTAAAGCTATGAACTTAGAGGCACCTGCAGCACTCCAGCTATCCGAGGGTGAAACCTCACAGAGAGATCAAAGACCTTCAACGCCTTCTCAAAGGTGGAGGACTGTAAACAATTCCCAGAAAAAGTCTTCTCCACACCAGGCAAATGCCCAGGATCCTGAAGCCCAAGGTATTTTACAACCCAGATCTCCGAGACCAAGAAATGGACGGTAAATTACAGATGGACACTTGTATCTCTCTGACCCCTTTTAGAGTGAAAAGTGAGTCTAACAAGAAGTTTAGGTATGTTTGTTAGCTGTTTATGTATTATTTGCAGTTTCCTCATTTGGACGAACTATCTTAAGAATGATCCCCGAAACTGTTTCAATTTACTGTTATTGATTATTGTTGCCATTATCTATCCCCAAAAAGGAAAGAAGATTCCTTTTTTTCTACAGAATAGGGGCTGGGGGGGGGGGTGGAGATGGCCCTTGTGGCTGTCTTCGCTCCCGGCGCCACTATGGGTCGAAGTTACCTGGCTCTGTAATGTTATTTTGTTTTTGTTATTGTTATTATTGTATTGTTGTTTATGGTCATGTTAGGCTATGCACATGGTTTTTATTATGCTCCACACAGACAGGAGTCCCGAAAGTTCCGCTCTAACACTTACACCATGGATCAGGAAGTATGTAGATTAACTATAACTACCCAGAACGTAAAAGGATTCAATTCCCCTAGTAAACGATACAAAGTATTATTTGACTTAGCTAAGAGAGGGGCAGATATTCTCTTCTTACAAGAGACCCATTTTAAGAGACATAAAGAACCTGCTTATTTTGGGGCCCAGTACACACAACACTACCACAGCTCAGCAGGAGTTAAGAAAAGAGGGCTCAGTATTCTTATAAAGAAAACAATACCATTCACACTTCACAAACTCGATAAAGACACTGATGGCAGGTATGTTGGCATATCTGGACTACTCTTTGGCAGGAAGGTTTCTTTCCTAAACATTTACGCTCCAAATGCACAGCACTTACCCTTTTTTAAATCATTGTTCCGCAAGTATTTGGATCTGTCACAGGGTATAGTTTTTCTGGGAGGGGATTTTAATTTCCCATTCAACCATAAACTGGACTCCTCTAACCCCAACACTATGATCTCCCAGAGGACCACAACATTTCTTTGGAGAGCCCTTAGAGACCATAATCTCTATGACATATGGAGATTCATTAACCCTGACAAGAGAGATTATACGTTCTTTTCCCACCCAAACCTGTCCTACAGCAGGATAGATTATATACTCACAAATCAAGAGGGCCTTTCCCTGATTACCCAAAGTCACATAACACCAAGCTCCTGGTCAGATCATTCGGCTGTGGAAGTTAAATTTAAATGGCCAGATACTTCCCATACTTCAAATAATTGGAGACTAGATGACTCTCTCTTGGGGAACTCCGTAAACACAGAAAACTTAACTAAAGCGCTAAGAGAATATTTTGAGCTTAACATTAACTCAGTTTCAGATCCTTACATACTTTGGGAGGCACACAAATGCTCCATTCGAGGAGAATTTATCAAACTCAAATCTCGAATCCAAAAAATAGCTAGACAGCTGTACAACACGTTGACCTTAAAACTGACCCACGCTGAATATGCCCATAAACAGGACCCCTCTAATCCTCAACTATTAGTGGAAGTCACATCCCTCCGTGCCCAATTAAACGATTTTCTGTCAATAGAGCACCAAAAAGCACATATGAGAACAAAACAATTATATTTCTATGAAGTAAATAAGGCAGGCAAGCTCTTAGCACGGGCCCTTAGAAAGAAAAGACTGAAAACATACATTCACAATATTAAAACACCCAGTGGTATGAAAGTTAGGACCACTCCTGAGATCCTGCAACAGTTTCATGATTATTACTCCAAGCTGTATAATATTAATCCTCAGAAAGATAGAGACAAAGTAGACAACACACTTTTAGAATACCTCCATAGCTGTAATCTCCCTAAACTCAAAGAAGAGCAAGTTAAGGATCTAAATTCTCCAATAACCCCTACAGAGATAGTTGCAGCGATTAAACTGCTGAATGCAGGAAAAAGCCCGGGCCCAGATGGCCTCACGGCCAAGTACTATCCAGTTTTCCAACAAATTCTCCTTCCCCACTTATTGCATGTATTTAATCTTGCGTCTAGCCAAGCCACTTTCCCAACATCCATGCTAGAGGCAAACATAACGGTCATACCCAAACCGGGTAAGTCACCAGATAATCCACCGAATTTTAGACCGATCTCCCTGTTGAACGTCGACACTAAGATATACGCCAAAATTCTGGCGCACCGCCTAAACAAACTACTCCCATCCCTAATTAATTTAAATAAAGCTGGATTTACACCGGGACGAGAAGCTAGGGATAACACCACGAAAATAATCACATTGTTAGAGTATGCATCCTCACATAAGATTCCGTCTGTCTTTGTGTCAATGGATGCGGGAAAAGCTTTCGACCGGCTGGACTGGTCATTCCTTAGACAGACGCTCACACAATTTGGCTTCCCCACTAAATTTATAGAAAAAGTATTTGCCCTATACAGTTGCCCAAGCGCTAAAATTGCGGTGAACAATGATCTATCACCTTTGTTCCTGATACTGAATGGAACTAGACAAGGATGCCCGCTTTCCCCCCTATTGTTTGCTTTGGCGATGGAAGTTTTAGCTTCTAGAATTAGACAGAATGCCAACATTAAGGGCATTCGGATAGGCCCTAGGGACTATAAGGTCACTCTATACGCGGATGACGTATTCTTAACGTTGTCATCCCCGATTAGCTCTATTAGATTTCTCATGGAGGAATTATCCTTATATGGAAAGCACTCCAATTTTAAAATTAATGCGAGCAAATCTGAATTCTTGGGGCTGGAGCTCTCCCAGGTGGAAATTGACACAATAGAACAGACTCACGAACTCAAGTATCAACCAATATCCTTAAAGTACTTGGGGGTTTCTATTTCCATTTCTACCCACAATACCTTAACGCTCAACTATTCCCTACTAATTAAAAATATTCAACAGGAAATACGGTCCTGGCAACATAAAAATTTGTCTTGGGTTGGAAGGATAAACGCGGTCAAGATGACTATACTGCCAAAGATACTATATATTTTTCAAACTGTCCCTACAAACATCCCAAACTCCCAACTAAAGGCACTTCAAAAAATTATTAACACCTATATTTGGCAAAACAAAAGACAAAGAATAGTTAATTCAACTATGTACCGTACAAGAGATAATGGTGGTTTGGGCGTACCACTGATAAAATATTATCGGTGGGCAGTGTTTCTCACACGAATAGTGGATTGGTGTAGACACTCTTCACAAAAGGAGTGGGTGGGGTTAGAGCATACTCTAGCTAACGTGCCACAACTAGGAGGGAGCTGTTGGATCCCCCCTCAAGGTAGGCAACTTGGGCAGAACACCCCTAAAATTACCTTAGAAACCTTTAGTATCTGGGATAAACACCTTATAAAGATTCCTAATGTTTCCTCAAACACCTCGCCACTGACCCCATTGGTCAATAACCCTAGTTTACCTATACCTTGGGTCCCGACTTGCAAACTTTCTACCACGATATCTGATATTCCCAAATGCTACGATGTACTGCAAAACAAGAAAGTTAGACCTAAGGCAGACCTATCGGACTGCTTCGGTGGGATGTTCTGTCACTGGTTCAGATACCACCAGATTACACACTTTATTAATAACCATGTAGGGAAAAGTAATATACTTAGGCCCCTTACACCGTTTGAATCACTCTGTCACACAAATTTCTTTAAAAAAGGCACTCTATCCTTAACATATAAACTACTAATGCAATCCTACTCTGAGAGACTGCCGTCTTATACAAATAGATGGGATATTGAACTACAGGGGCCCCCTACACATGAGGACTGGAAGCATATTTTCCAGAATATAAACAGATTCTCTTTGTCAATACAAACGCAGGAGATGAATATCAAACTTCTGTGTCGGTGGTACCTTACCCCGTCTAGACTATCCACAATATTTAAAAACACAACACCGGAATGCTGGAGAAGGTGTGGAGGTATAGGTACATTTATTCACGTATGGTGGGACTGCCCCCTAATGTCCTCATTTTGGGTTACTATCGTTAATGAAATTAAAAAAGCCATAGGAACTACACTCCCGTTGGACCCAGTTGTGATTCTATTTAACAAATTACCGAAGATGCACTGCAAACTTAGACTACAACTACTATACCTAATGGTTAATAGTGCAAAAAGGCTGATTCCTCAAAATTGGAAGAATTCCAATCCCCCCACAGTAGAAAAATGGAGAGAAACAGTCACTTCCACAATACTACTAGAAAAATGCCACTTTGTTGTCTCTAAAAGACTTGATGACTACTTATCTATTTCCTTTCTATGGGAAGAGTACTCCTTGTCATGTAACGCAAACCACACACATAGGGAACGCACTAACCTGTCTGTTAGCTAATTCAAAAATTAACCAGTCTTTTAATAACAACTAAACTACCTACATGGAGCTTGTAGCGAAAAGACCACACCACTTAGATTTTTCTTTTTCTTTTTTACAGATACTCTATAGGATTGATGCCTTACTCTGTTTATTGACCATTTTTTTCCTTATTTGTTTTTTCTTTGTTTAATTCCTTATGTATTTGTTCTCTACTTACTTTATCTTGTCAGTTTGATGCCACGATATTGTGATATCGACTTTGATGACTGTAATTAATAATTTGTATTGTTTGAATATCACTCAATAAAAATAAAAAAAATAAAAAAATCATCACAGTTTGAAAGAAATACAATTGCATTCAATAGGAATAAAAGTAGAAATGCACATTGGAATTTTAAATCTGCTTTAAAGGATCTTTCTGTCCTTTCTCTCGCCCAAACTCTGCAGCTTTGCAACTCTCCAACTCTCCAGCTTATGCCACTGATGTGTTTGCCTAATGTGCCAAGACAAACTAAGTAACCACTAACCAACAAGCGGCTTTGCTTTGCTTTGTAAAAAGACTCTCTATGAAAAATTTAACTTTTATTTTTTATTCAAATGAGGAGAATCATTTTTTGCAAAATGCTTGTTATTGTCTACATGGGAAATGCTGTATGTCTGAATCTGAAAATTTTCTTGTTAAAGGGCCATAATACCCAAATGTTTAAACACTTGAAAGTGATGCAGTATAGCTGTAATAAGCTGACTAGAAAATATCACTTGTACATCTCTATGTAAAAAAGAAAGATATTTTACCTCAAAAGTTCCTCAGTAGCCACCTCCCATTGTAAAGGATTTCTAAGCAGCATTTTAGTGTGTTTGTCCTGGGACATCTGAAGGGACTAGCATCGTGCACTCTCATATTATTTCACCAATCAGTTAAAGGAAGCTTACTATGAAATCTCATGAGAGTTAAGTCAAATCTCATGAGATCACAGTAAGAGTTCATGACCTCAGCACTGCTGATGCTGATTGGCTGCTGTTCATTTCTTCATTTTTTTTATTTTTTTACCTGCAGCTGGGAGCAGCTGAGTATAACTTTTTACACAGCACTTACTCTGCTGAGCTGAGGAGATTGTGAGGTAAAATATCTTCCTTTTTTACATAGAGATGCTCAGGTGATATTTTCCTGTCAGCTTTTTACAGTTATACTGCATCAGTTTCAAGTGATTTAGCATATGAGTATTATGTCCCTTTAAGTTATTAATTGTGCACTTTTAGGTTATGCATTTCTACTTTTATTCCTATTGAATGCAATTGTATTTCTTTTAAACTGTGATGATTTTTTAACGATTTTATAAGCAATTAAACATATATATATATTCATAACCTATTTAGGTTCCTATATTAGCCAGTTACTACACACATTTAGCTGCTCCTTCAGGGCAGCGCAGCTGTATATAATTACCAGCCTGCAGATACCTGTAGACACCGTAATTTAACCCTTACTATTGAGCCAGATAAGGATAGAGGGAATCCTTTTTTATAGACTTGTTTTGTGTATTTTTCTCAGCGCTGTGACTTTTTTCTTGTATCGCTACAATTAGGCCGAGACCTTAACTTAGTAAAATATAATAATTATAACCACATCCTCCAGGAAATCCCTACTCTTTTAGATTCATGGAAATTTCACGAAATGTCATGGCTAGGCCGAGTGGCTTTGTTGAAGATGTCAATCCTCCCCAAAATTCTGTATTATTTTAGGTGTTTACCTCTTAATCTTTCTAAGGTGATACTAAACAATTTTCACTCATGATTTCAGAACTATTTCTGGGGATCCTCAAGACAGAGAATAGCAGGAAAAATATTACAAAAACGATTTAGTCATGGAGGGATTGCCACTCCCAATATCTCCCATTACCATGAGGTCGCTCGCTTGACACATATCTCTGCATGGTCAGACAAAAGTAAATCGCAAAGATGGAAGGATATAGAACGAGCAAACTTGCAGATAGGGTGAGACTTAAGTGATCTTCCTTGGATTCCAAATTATCATTTGGTGGAAATGAAGATCAAAAATGAAATAGTACTTGAAAATCTAAAGGCCTGGCACTCCCTTAGGCATCTCTCAGAAATAGCACCTCATCCCTCCCCAGTACACTCAATACAGGGTCTTCTTACTAACCTTCCAGATACACACTGTACCCAATGGAATACAGGCAACTTACGGATGGTTTCCCAGTTATATATATCTGACTCCTTATCTCTTCCAGGAGACTTTGCTCCTTCTGTAACTAATCCCCCTTCATGGTTCCTGTTCGAATACACCAGACTGTATAAATTATTATTATCCTGGGGATTCCCGAAATCAAATTGGCGCCCATATACTAATTGGGAAAAAATGGGGCGATCCAAAACTAAATTACCTAAAACCCTCTCATGGCATTATACTGTGATTCTGACATCATGTGATTCTGATAGGATTTGGCAGCTTCGGGCATGGGAATATGACATGTTAATTTCTATTACAGACAAAGACATCCACTAAGCAATAACACCTACACTGTGCAAATTCTATTGAATCCTATATGAAAATTCCCCTAGAATGGTACTATACCCCGGCTAGACTATCACAGATGTTCCCAAACCAATCCCCCTTGTGCTGGAGAGACTCTGGAGAGGTTCTGACCTTCACATTTGGTGGAGCTGCCCAGCACTTGACCCCTCCTGGAGACAAGTGTTCCAAATTTGTGAAGACATAGGTCTTACCTTACTATGGAGACCTGAAATGGCTCTTCTTCATATTTTCCCTCCCAAAACTCCAAAATCTCAATCTAAATTGGTCATCTTCATTCTAGCTGCTATGAAACTTTGCAAAGCAAGATTTTGGAAACAGTCTGCACGCCCTAAAATCTCAGCTGTACTTGAGATAATAAAATACTTTGCCAAGATGGAAAGAAGTTTCTATCTTAATCTGAACAAAGAGGATCTGTTTTGGGATATCTGGGAACCCTGGTTTCATTACAGCAAAGTACTAGATAGAGCTGATAGAGACTAAATTCTCTTCTTCTCCTCCTTATGTCGAGCAATATATGCCTCCTATACAATCTTTCCCCCCCTCTCTCTTCCCCTTGCCACACCTGGAACTGTCTACATGGGAACGTGACTTGTTCTCCATAGTAGCCAGAATACAAAAACCTAAATTTAATATCCTTTATATAGTGATGACTATGCTTTACCCTAAACGTTTACTCTCAATTGGTGTATTATGATCATTCACAATGTATAAGAGAGAGCTTGCTCCCTCTAAAAATGTTGTCATGCCAAATGTTTATATAGGTTATTATATCTAAACATGTTGAATTGGATGTTATTATATGCCACTTACTGATATTTATCATCTATTGATTATTACAATGTATGGAACAGGATCATTGTTTCTTACAATTGAACTCATTAGACTTTGTTACCCAGAAATTGACATAGAACTAGATTCTGGTATTTATATGATCCTGTGATTATATGTATAACGATTTTTGTGTTTATACTATGTTACTGTAGTAGTTGTACTACTATTTATAAAATAAAATTTCTTACATATATATATATATATATATATATATATATATATATATATCATACTTGCCCAAAGGCATTCTGCTACTGGAGGAAAACAGTAGGAAGCCAAGACTAGTACTGAAACATAACAGCAGAGGAACTGGAATAGGAATATATATATATATATATATATATATATATACCAACAGGCAGAGGCAAAAGGCAAGTCCCTGCAACCCCCATGGTAAGGCTTGTAACTAAATCCCCACTGGTGAAATATATGTCCCTTCCAATACTCTAAATACATTCTCTGACAAACACTGTAATCAGGGAAACGGTCCTCAACTTGATCTGAGAACCCCTCTTCCTGAAGATTCAAATGCACATCTTCATTCTTCGACCACCTCCAGCTGAAGCAAACACAAGACTAAGGTGCTGGTGAGGTAGGAGGGATTTCTTGGGGTTTGGAAATATTTGCCTCTTCCTAGTGGTAGGGAAGCGTAATTCCCAGGAGTAATGGATCGTGGACTCTCACCACCTGTATGAAAGAAATGAGACTAGAGGTTGCTGCCAGGTGATCATTGTTACTATCACAATTGGTTGAGAGTGATGCAGACATGAAACCCTTATTTGAATTGTGGAATCTGAAGATCATAAGCAACCCCTAGTGTAAGGCCAAATAGACGACCACTGAAGGCCTTAATCATGATGGGGCCTCGCACAGGGGCATAAAATAAGTTAGCTTTTTTGTCGTGGGACATTTTGTTTTTGGTAGATTAGCGGCACCGCCCACCAGCTTCCTCCTGGTGCTGCCAGATATTCTAACCCTCTCAACCTTTTAAACACAATCACAAGCTCTCTGGCTGCTGTCGGCTGCAGGCTTCTCCCTTCTTTCCACCTTCTGCCTGCCCCAGAATGGAGCTGTCAACCTCAGCGTAATCAGGAGGATACAGGCAGCAATGAACATATAATAAGGACACAGCGTTGCACCTAGTCTGGTTATCAAGTAAAGTCCCTCCTTGGTTCCCTCCCTACAGCTGACAACAGGACATAGATGCTTAAACCATTTGCACTCAGAGGTGAATACGCTTCTAGTCACATTTGCTATACTCTCTTTTCTCTCTCTCCCCTCTTATACTCTCCCCATTCTTGTCATTTTGTGAGGGGTCTAGCAGTGAAACAGTTAATTAGGGAACCACACCCAGCAGTTAGCAAACACTACACAATGCAGACTGCAAGGTATGGCTAACTGTTTCACTGCTGGACCACTTTGTTATTGACAATTGAATAGCAATAGAATAATTTGTCTATGTATTTTGGAAAAAGAAAATGGTCCAATGTGTTAGAACATCTTATTACTGTACTGTTGCTTGCATATAACTATGTAGTTCAACACTATAAAGGGGTTAATTACAAAGTTAGCCCTAGAGCAGAAATGCACTATTGTGAGTTAGATGAACACATCTGGTGAGTGAACTACAAGTAGCCAGCAATCCCCACCCAGAGCCCAGTAGAAGATTGCTGTTTCGGAGCTTACCTACATATGCTGTTTAACAAAGGAGATCAAGAGAACTATAAGGTAATAAGACAATTACTTGAGTTGTAGACTGGAACCACAGAAGAAGGAGATGCGCTGCAGTAACAATGTTGAGCCAAGCAGTAGAACTCTCTAGACAAGTAATTGATTATGCAGGTATGATTAGGCAAATCCGGAAAGTAGTCCAAGAGGAAGCCAAAAGGCAGCATCAGGTTATCCATCAGAAGCCATACCTCAAAACAGGAGATAAACTCATAAACCAGGGTTCAGTTCCACTGTTTAGCCAAACAATCAGTCCTTAGGTAACAATGCAGATAGAGGTCAGACAGGTAAAAAAAAATCCAAATAACTTGCAAGGGTCAGGAACAAGGCTGCCAGGGTCTTCATACAACAATAACCGAGCACTGAATGAGAGACGGAGATGATTTTTTAACATCTCCTATTCAGACTTGGTGCTAAAGGTACATCATTTAACTTCTACTCTGGTTCCACCAGCACAAAGGATTAGACTGTAAATACTGCTCAAGTGCTTTTATTTACATAATAGGTGACACAGAAAAACAACAAGTCATCTGACAAGTTTACCACCAGACACGCCGGTGCTTCTTCAGAGCCATAGGGACAGCAGAGGTAACTTCCGATAGGGAATACATAAATAGCTCTATCTTTAGTGCACAGACAGTTCCATGAAGATGCAGAGGTAAACAGTGCACACAGTACTGTCGACAACACTAAACCTTAGCTCCAGCCTCAGACCCCTCATGGATAGAGCAGACACAATAGCGTAACTGCTAGTCCCGCTCCAGGATCTGATGCCTGATAAGTGTGTAGCGCGGTCCTTACCGGGTCTCAAGTCCTGACAAGAACATAATACATTTGATTATTGAAGTAAATAAAAATGTCTAAAATTGCATGCTCTGTCAGTACCATGTAAGTTTAAAGGGTCACTGAACCCAATTTTTTTCTTTCGTGATTCAGATAGAGCATAACATTTTAAGCAACTTTCTTATTTACTCCTATTATCAATTTTTCTTTGTTCTCTTGCTATCTTTATTTGAAAAAGAAGGCATCTAAGCTAAGGAGCCAGCAAATTTTTGGTTTAGTACAATGGACAGCAATTGATTATTGGTGCTCTCCAATCAGCAAGGACAACCCAGGTTGTTCACCAAAAATGGGCCGTCATCTAAACTTATATTCTTGCTTTTCAAATAAACATACCAAGAGAATGAAGAAAATTTCATAATAGAAGTAAATTAGAAAGTTGCTTAAAATTGCATGCTCTATCTGAATCACGAAAGAAAAAATGTGGGTTCAGTGTCCCTTTAATTTTGACTTTCATATTCCCTTAAGTGCTTTGTTTGTTTCCATATTTTAGATATTGTAGAAAACCTGCTCCTGGAATATGTTCACTCTTAAAACTAATTTTATACAATAACAATGCCATATTATTATTTATTATAAAGAGATAACATTATACCAAGCTTCCCACTGTGTGTACAAATTACAAACAATAATAAACACACAGAATAACTGGGACCATGAATAAATGAGCAGGAATAGTTTATATTTCTTTGCATGAAATTATTCCTGGTGTTTTAGATTGGCTGAACCTCTGGCTTTTTATATCTCCGGCTGAGTTACCATTACTGCTAATTAGTTATTAATGAAATGTTTTTATGATGTTTGTTTGCTTTGCTCAGTCGTTTACATTTCGCTTCCTGGGAGGCTGCAGAGAGTGCGTGATGAGAAAATAGCAACATTTGGCTTTCTCTGTGTTATTTGTCCTTCTGCTTTTAAGAAAATAAATTACATTCAACAATAAAATGATATGCACTGTATAAGGGACTGTAAGTTCTATAGTTTTTATTAGATTTAAGTGAAAAGTGCAGCTCATATATATGAGAGATTTACATTGGCGCAGTGTCACACAGTTTATAGCAAACTATACACATCACATATGATGTGAAAAAGAGATCTGTCTCACTGAGAATCATTAGAGCATGTCATTTTTACATTATTATTTAAGGGTAACTATGGAGTTTATTACAATCTTGCACTTGTTTCCAGCATGTAACGATTTAAGAACCCTGGTCGGTATTGTCAGTGTTTTTTTAAAGTGATCACAATCCTAAAATGCTCCTGACATTAATACCTCTTGTCAAACCTCAGCCCCTCTGCGGGTCGGGTGCTTCAGCTGCTGTTGAGACTGCTGAGAGGCGCTAAGTGATGTCAGCTTAGTATGGCTGTCTCTCTGGATGTCCTGCTGTGTTCCTTGTCTTCTGCCTTAAATAGTATGTGCACTTTTATTACCTGGTTACCTGGGAGTGACCTTGCTTTGTTCCTGGTGCCAAGTCTTAATGGGAGGTGTAAAAGGTCATCTCAGACTCCCATTCAGTGTGAGGTTATTCTCATGGATACTGACGCATTCTTGTTCCTGGCCTGCTATCCTGAACCTGACCCTGGCAAAGTTTTTAGTTTACGCTGCTTGCCAGACCCTTTCAGTAGGATCTGCTTCTTAAGAATTGATTTATTGTTTTTTGAAATTTGGAACTGTGCCCTTCACCATTGCCTACTTTGATGCTTGGCTGTGGACTGCTCTTCCGGCTTTAACCTCTGGCTTATTCATGGATTATTCTGCAGTTGTTTTACTTGTACTGCGTAATCTCTGCATTATTGGCTCCTGACTACAAACCAGGTAACTTTTCTATTACCTTTATACCCCTCAAACTCAAACATTGTAGCCACCTGAAAATAACAAACATTGTTATCTTTCTTATTCATTTTTCAGTTTTGTAATCCAAAAAACAAATGATTAAGAAAAAACTAAATAGTGATTTTGGGGGATTGGCAATTACATCACAAATGGAAGGGTCTGTGTGTAGTAGTAGTAACGCCAATAGGTGATATATGTGCATTTAACCTGTTGTGCGCCAAAACCATTGAAATATATGTATATGTCTGTCTAATGGATTGGAATAGCAGCATTCTCTGTATAGTGGGTATGTATGCTTGTTGGGTTATATATTTTACTATTTTTTTAATTATTGTTAAAGGGACATGATACCCAAATGTTGAAGCACTTGAAAGTGATGCAGTATAGCTGTAAAACGCTGACTAGAATATATCTTCTGAACATCTCTGTTTAAAAGCTGGACATTTTTAGTTAAAATATCTTAAAGGGACATAAAACAGGTTGAGATCTGTGCATATCCTAAAAGGGCTAATTAATTAAAAGTAGTTTGCATAAAAAAATGTTTAAAAATTGCGGGCAAGTACTTTAAAATAATTTTTAAATATAAGCAAAATTAATTACATAGCTAAGCTGCCTGGAGCAGCCAACTCCACCCCTCTTATCAGTGTTTAGACACAGGCATTGTATTTCAACTGAGTTCACAGCTTCTAGTCATACTCCAGCAGATAATCCATATGCATTGTTTCATTCTACCAAAGTAACAATAGAGAGGGAAAAGTGTGGGGGGAGTTAGAGCTTTACAATTCAGAAACTAAAAAGAAAGGGTTAATGGCGAGGCAACTGCAGTATAAATTTGCAAGAAACGTAATGAAAGTACATATTATTATATTTTGTCTCTATCCCAACTTGATTTATGTCCCTATTTTTTTTTTTTGTATTCACACGCCACTGTAAAGAGACTTTAGGCAGCCAATCGGGATGCTATGCTAGTCCCAGGACTCATAAAGTAGCGTGCATCTGGCATGTGCAGGTACAGTCATGTTATTTGCCTATTCAGTTTAAGGAAGTTTACTCATGAGATCCCATCAAAGAAAAGCATGATTTCAGCACTGCTGATGCTCTATTTTTTTCCCAACTTGCAGCTGGACAACAGCTAAAGTGTAATTGTTCACAGAGCACTTACACTGGTGAGCTGAAGAAATTGTGAAGTAAAATGTCTTCACTTTTTACATAGCAATGTTCAGAGCATAGCCTGTGACTGATAGGTAAGCCTGATGCCTTTTTTTGTGAAAAATACATACGTTTTAAATAAAGTTTGCTTAAAGGGACATTGTACCCAAAAATTTAATTTCGTGATTCAGATTGAGCATGAAATTTTATGCAAATTTCGAATTTACTCCTATTATCAAATTTTCTTCATTCTCTTGGTATCTTTATTTGAAATGCAACAATGTAAGTTTAGATGCTGGCCCATTTTTGGTGAACAACCTGGGTTGTCCTTGTTGATTGGTGGATAAATTCATCCACCAATAAAAAAAGTGCTGTCCAGAGTACTGAAACCAAAAAAAAAGCTCAGATGCCTTCTTTTTCAAAAAATGATAGCAAGAGAACGAAGAAAAATTGATAATATGAGTAAATTAGAAAGTTGCTTCAAATTGCATGCTCTTTCTGAATTACAAATGAACAAATTTGGGTCCAGTGTCGCTTTAACCCTTTGTGTGCATAATTATTGCATAATTAGTGTACCATGTTTCCAGCTGTTACCACCACCAGTAGTACTAGCACCTACACTACCAGTGCAGAGCATGTTTCTGCTTTTACTTCTGCAAGTGGGGCAAGCGCTGTTGGTTCTGTTTTACAGAGTCAAATACCATTTCCAAGGCCATTGTCTGCTCCTCCGGCTCAATCAAATGAAAGAGCAGCAAGGTTATCATCTTCAACATGAGCTGTAGCATGCATTCCGTTGTCCACCAGGAGTAGGAAATATGCAGTTCCCACCGCTACCGCGACTAGTGGCAGCAGCATGAGTATCAGTAAGGGTCGCATAAGCCCACCCCTAAAACAGAAGGGGACAGTGAGGAGAACTGAAGATTAAGAAGCTGAATTGACATTGTTTGGCTCAAAGTCTGATACTAGATACTTGGGAGGGGGTTCAAGGTTACCAAGCGGTCTCCATGTACGTGTCATATCTTTACACAGCCTGTTTTCAAAACCTGCACCAGTGTTTATCCCAGTGCCTTCATCAGTTCTACCACTGCTAGTTCCACTACTCCCCTGATTCCCTCCATGCCTTATAGGAGCAGATGCTGCAGGAGATGTAGAAGATCTTATTGTGCCAAGCAGTCAGGAAGAAGAGGAAATTATTAAACTGGTTTGTTCACTAATCTCTGTACAGTTTATGTCCTGTCAGGCCGACCTATCTAGTTCAGCAACTCTACTACCTGCTGATGCTGCTCTGTGGTGGTCAACTTCCATCAATGCTAAATCCCCAGGGAACTGTTGGCTGCTGTGTCCAAGAGACTCTAGGTACCTGTTGTTCTCCTCCACCCCTGCCTGGATTTTTGAGATTTATGAACTGCCTACCTATCTAGTATCTTTGCTGCTGACACTCCTGCACTTCCCTCTCTGTGGTGGTCATCATCTGTCAATGCCAAATCCTCAAGGAACTGCTGGCCACTGTGTACAAGGGGCCTTAGGAACTTGTACTCTTCCTCTCCTGCCTGAAGGTGTATTTTTGAGGTTTATGTACTGTCAGGCCTACCTACCTAGTTCAGTAAGTCTGCTGCTGCCAGTGCTGCTCCATGGTGGTCATTCTCCATCAATACCAAATCCTTAGGAAACTGCTGGCTGTGTCCAAGGGCTCTAGTAAACACGTTTGTCCTTCTTCTTTGGAGGTGCATTTTTTTCGGGTATATGCACTATTATTATCAGAAGCCTAGTTTGGTTAATCTGCCTCCCGCTGCTGCCTCTCTGCTTTCCTCTGAGAAAACTCTTTAAGGAGAACTATTAACTACAAACTTGTTATAGAGCAGGTCTGTGAGAAACTGAGGAATGTGGGAATTTAAAATAAAATGAGAGAGTTAAATTAAATTAAATATATTGTATCATATGAAAAGGTTGTGAAGTTGTGCTTTAATTGCAATTTATTGTATGAATTCTGTTTGCAAAACTTGTTCTAGTTCCTGAATGTAAGGTAAGCTAAGGTAAGTTACATACCTGTTACCGCTACAAAGCTGCCTCAGAAAGAAGCCCCTCTACCCCAGAGTTCAGCAAGGAGAGGCAAATGGATCACTGTAGGCTCTGGAAGAATTAGAACAGTAGACCAGAAGCATTGCCCACAACCTCTGCCATTGCAAAACTCCTATGCTGCTCTTGCCGAATACACTTGTGATGAGGAGATTGCGGTTTCTGAGCCCTCTGAAGCTGTAACAGGTAATTTAAATCTATTGGTACCTGATTCTACAGGTAACATAACACAGGAAAGAACTGCAAATGTGTTTTTGAGGAATGTGTATTTAGGTGAAAGTGAAGGAGAAGCAAGGGAGGTTAATATCTTCAAGGAGCTACTGCTCACAGGGATAAGAAATGTATTTTGAGAATTGTTAAGGCAGCAGGAAAGGGAAGGGAGTTAGATGTGATTGCTCATTTAGGAACAAATGATCTGGCTAGTAATGATGTTGCTGCTGCTCAGAAAGAGTTTTGTGACCTTGGTAATCATTTAGAGAATGTGGCATCAACTCTATCATTTTCTGCTATTTTACCTGTGTATGACCAGGAAGCAGGAAAGATGGAGCGGATAACAACATTTAATTCTTGGTTAGATAAGTGGTTCCGGGAACGAGGATTTGGTTTTATTGGCAATTATAGCTCTATTTGGAAAGATACTAGGTTATTTAGGAGAGATGGCTTGCATTTGGATGTTAAAGTATCTGGGAGAGGAGTTCGAATGCTTTATTAAAAATCATTTAAACTAATAAAGGAGGGTAGCATTAATATATCCACCTGCCCCTCACAGCATGCCAAAACTGTTAGTCCAAGTAACAATTCTAGAAATTCTAGTAGAAAAGTTATTCGTACCATGAGCACAAATGCTTGCAGCTTAGGAAATAAATTACCTGAACTCATTTCAATAATGACTAGGGACAACTTGGATTTAGTAGCTATAACAGAAACATGGTACAATGATTTGCATGACTGGGACATAGTCATACCTGGATACAGGTTATTTAAAAAGAACAGAGTAGGAAAGAAATGTGGAGGAGTTGTTCTGTATGTAAATGAAAATATAAAGGTTACTGAAATTATAGGAACAAATGATGAGATGGAAAGTATTTGGGTGACTTTGGAAATTGGAGATAAAAATGTGTTTAGAATAGGGGTTGTATATAGGTCTCCAAACTGGACAATCTGGTTTTAGAAGAAATAACCACAATGACCATGAAGGGTAAGGTTATAGTACTGGGGGAATTTAATTTGCCAAATATAGACTGGAAGATTTATTCTGCTAGATCAGCTAGAAGCAGGTATATTCTTGAATCTCTGCTAGGGGAATAACTTGAGCAATTAGTTAAGGAACCAACTCGTAAGGAAGCTATATTAGATCTAATACTTACAAACAGTGATACAGTTTCAGATGTGTCTGTAGGTGAGAACATAGGATCCAGTGATCATCAATCTGTTTGGTTTAGTATTCATGTGCAGGAACTGTCCACCCAGACTAAAACAAAAGTTTTAGACTTTAGAAAGGCAGATTTTTCATTAATGGAAGAATACCTAAAAAACTATTTAAAAGGGAAAACTCTTATTACAGGGGTTCAAGAACAGTGGGAATTTGTGAAAGGTGCCATTTTAGATGCAACCGCACACTGTATTAAACATGTCTATAAAAGTAAAAGAAAGCGGAAACCAATTTGGTTTTCCAAAGCAGTAGCACATGCTGTAAAAACAAAAAAGATAGCTTATAAAAATTACAGACACACAAGCAGATGATGATATGAAAATATGAAGGCTCCAACAAAAAAAGACTAAGCAGTTAATTAGGAAGGTTAAAGCTCATGCAGAAGAGAAGATAGCACAGCCAGTAAAACATGGGACCAAAACATTCTTTAGATATATCAGTGAAAGAAGAAAAAATAAGGTAGGAATACTAAAATTGAAATCAGTTGATGGTAGAATAATAGATGGAGATAAGCAGATTGCAGACTGTCTCAATGATTACTTCTGTTCTTTTTTCACAAAAGATTGTGAAGCTTAACAGTAATCTTTTTACAGAGGATGAGGTTTTATTAGTATTATCAAAAATAAATGTTAAAAATGTAGTGGGTCCTAATAATATTCATCCAAGGGTTTTAAAAGAACTTTGATCAGTGCTAACTGTCCCATTAACTGATCTGTTTAATCAGTCACTATTAAAATATTTATCTGTGATATCAGCAAAGAGCTACAGGGGAAAGTATTTCTGTTTGCAGATTATACAAACAGTTGTAACAGAGTGGATGTTCAAGGGGGGTAAAGACAAAATGAGAAGTGATATACAACAATTGGAGGATTGGACAAATGACTGGGATCTAAAGTTTAACACAGCAAAGTGTAAAATAATGCTTTTAGGGAAGTCAAATCCAAATGTTAATTACAGACTCAATGACACTTTACTAACTGTTACAGATATGGAACAGGACTTGGAAATTATTATTTCAGATGATTTAAAACTTAGTAAACAATGTAGTAATGCAGTGAGTAAGGCTAGCCGAATGCTTAGATGTATTGGTAGAGATATTTACAGCATAAATAGTAAGGTTATTAATATGGAGGCCATATCTTCGGAAGGATATTAACAAACTTGAATCTGTGCAAAGGAGGGCTACCAAAATGGTACATGGTCTAAAAAATAAAACTTACCAGGATAGGCTCAATGACCTAAATATGTATAGCTTAGAGGAGAGAAGGGAAAGAGGTGATATGATAACTTTCAAGTAAGTTAAAGGGCTTAGTAAAACTGAAACTGTGGGTATTTTACATAAAATAGAAAATTCAAGAACAAGGGGTCATGAGCTCAAGCTAAAGGGTAGTAGATTCAGCAGTAATTTGAGGAAGCTTCTTTACAGAAAGAGTGATTGATTTATGGAATAAACTTCCTCAAGAGGTAGTAGCGACAAACACTGTGGGGGACTTTAAAAATGCATGGGACAAGCATAAGGCTATCCTACGAACTAGATAAGTTTATACTGTTAGGTAATATCGGGCAGACTTGCTGGGCCTATGGCTTTTATCTGCCGTCAATATCTATTTCTTTCATGTAATTAGCAAGAGTCCATGAGCTAGTGACGTATGGGATATACATTCCTACCAGGAGGGGCAAAGTTTCCCAAACCTCAAAATGCCTATAAATACACCCCTCACCACACCCACAATTCAGTTTTACAAACTTTGCCTCCGATGGAGGTGGTGAAGTAAGTTTGTGCTAGATTCTACGTTGATATGCGCTCCGCAGCAAGTTGGAGCCCGGTTTTCCTCTCAGCGTGCAGTGAATGTCAGAGGGATGTGAAGAGAGTATTGCCTATTTGAATGCAGTGATCTCCTTCAACTTTCCTTATTTTTCAGACAGTCAGTTTCATATTTGGGATAATGCATTTGAATTAATCATTTTTTTCTTACCTTCAAAAATTTGACTCTTTTTTCCCTGTGGGCTGTTAGGCTCGCGGGGGCTGAAAATGCTTCATTTTATTGCGTCATTCTTGGCGCGGACTTTTTTGGCGCAAAAATTCTTTTCCGTTTCCGGCGTCATACGTGTCGCCGGAAGTTGCGTCATTTTTTTGACGTTATTTTGCGCCAAAGATGTCGGCGTTCCAGATGTGGCATCATTTTGGCGCCAAAAGCATTTAGGCGCCAAATAATGTGGGCGTCTGATTTGGCGCTAAAAAATATGGGCGTCGCTTTTATCTCCACATTATTTAAGTCTCATTTTTTATTGCTTCTGGTTGCTAGAAGCTTGTTCTTTGGCATTCTTTCCCATTCCTGAAACTGTCATTTAAGGAATTTGATCAATTTTGCTTTATATGTTGTTTTTTCTCTTACATATTGCAAGATGTCTCACGTTGCATCTGAGTCAGAAGATACTACAGGAAAATCGCTGTCTAGTGCTGGATCTACCAAAGCTAAGTGTATCTGCTGTAAACTTTTGGTAGCTATTCCTCCGGCTGTTGTTTGTATTGATTGTCATGACAAACTTGTTAAAGCAGATAATATTTCCTTTAGTAATGTACCATTGCCTGTTGCAGTTCCCTCAACATCTAAGGTGCAGAATGTTCCTGATAACATAAGAGATTTTGTTTCTGAATCCATAAAGAAGGCTATGTCTGTTATTTCTCCTTCTAGTAAACATAAAAAATCTTTTAAAACTTCTCTCCCTACAGATGAATTTTTAAATGAACATCATCATTCTGATTCTGATGACTCTTCTGGTTCAGAGGATTCTGTCTCAGAGGTTGATGCTGATAAATCTTCATATTTTAAAATGGAATTTATTCGTTCTTTACTTAAAGAAGTACTAATTGCTTTAGAAATAGAGGATTCTGGTCCTCTTGATACTAATTCTAAACGTTTGGATAAGGTATTTAAAGCTCCTGTGGTTATTCCAGAAGTTTTTCCTGTTCCTAATGCTATTTCTGCAGTAATTTCCAAAGAATGGGATAAATTGGGTAATTCATTTACTCCTTCTAAACATTTTAAGCAATTATATCCTGTGCCGTCTGACAGATTAGAATTTTGGGACAAAATCCCTAAAGTTGATGGGGCTATTTCTACCCTTGCTAAACGTACTACTATTCCTACGTCAGATGGTACTTCGTTTAAGGATCCTTTAGATAGGAAAATTGAATCCTTTCTAAGAAAAGCTTATCTGTGTTCAGGTAATCTTCTTAGACCTGCTATATCTTTGGCTGATGTTGCTGCAGCTTCAACTTTTTGGTTGGAAACTTTAGCTCATGATATTATTATTCTTCTTCAGCATGCTAATAATTTTATCTGTGATGCCATTTTTGATATTATCAGAGTTGATGTCAGGTTTATGCCTCTAGCTATTTTAGCTAGAAGAGCTTTATGGCTTAAAACTTGGAATGCTGATATGGCTTCTAAATCAACTCTACTTTCTATTTCTTTCCAGGGTAACAAATTATTTGGTTCTCAGTTGGATTCTATTATTTCAACTGTTACTGGTGGGAAAGGAACTTTTTTACCACAGGATAAAAAATCTAAAGGTAAAAACAGGGCTAATAATCGTTTTCGTTCCTTTCGTTTCAACAAAGAACAAAAGCCTGATCCTTCATCCTCAGGAGCAGTTTCAGTTTGGAAACCATCTCCAGTCTGGAATAAATCCAAGCCAGCTAGAAAGGCAAAGCCTGCTTCTAAGTCCACATGAAGGTGCGGCCCTAATTCCAGCTCAGCTGGTAGGGGGCAGGTTACGTTTTTTCAAGGAAATTTGGATCAATTCTGTTCACAATCTTTGGATTCAGAACATTGTTTCAGAAGGGTACAGAATTGGTTTCAAGATGAGACCTCCTGCAAAGAGATTTTTTCTTTCCCGTGTCCCAGTAAATCCAGTAAAAGCTCAAGCATTTCTGAATTGTGTTTCAGATCTAGAGTTGACTGGAGTAATTATGCCAGTTCCAGTTCCGGAACAGGGGATGGGGTTTTATTCAAATCTCTTCATTGTACCAAAGAAGGAGAATTCCTTCAGACCAGTTCTGGATCTAAAAATATTGAATCGTTATGTAAGGATACCAACGTTCAAAATGGTAACTGTAAGGACTATCTTGCCTTTTGTTCAGCAAGGGAATTATATGTCCACAATAGATTTACAGGATGCATATCTGCATATTCCGATTCATCCAGATCATTATCAGTTCCTGAGATTCTCTTTTCTGGACAAGCATTACCAGTTTGTGGCTCTGCCGTTTGGCCTAGCTACAGCTCCAAGAATTTTTACAAAGGTTCTCGGTGCCCTTCTGTCTGTAATCAGAGAACAGGGTATTGTGGTATTTCCTTATTTGGACGATATCTTGGTACTTGCTCAGTCTTTACATTTAGCAGAATCTCATACGAATCGACTTGTGTTGTTTCTTCAAGATCATGGTTGGAGGATCAATTTACCAAAAAGTTCATTGATTCCTCAGACAAGGGTAACCTTTCTGGGTTTCCAGATGGATTCAGTGTCCATGACTCTGTCTTTAACAGACAAGAGACGTCTTAAATTAATTACAGCTTGTCGAAACCTTCAGTCACAATCATTCCCTTCGGTAGCCTTATGCATGGAAATTCTAGGTCTTATGACTGCTGCATCGGACGCGATCCCCTTTGCTCGTTTTCACATGCGACCTCTTCAGCTCTGTATGCTGAATCAATGGTGCAAGGATTACACAAAGATATCTCAATTAATATCTTTAAAACCGATTGTTCGACACTCTCTAACGTGGTGGACAGATCACCATCGTTTAATTCAGGGGGCTTCTTTTGTGCTTCCGACCTGGACTGTAATTTCAACAGATGCAAGTCTCACAGGTTGGGGAGCTGTGTGGGGATCTCTGACGGCACAAGGAGTTTGGGAATCTCAGGAGGTGAGATTACCGATCAATATTTTGGAACTCCGTGCAATTTTCAGAGCTCTTCAGTTTTGGCCTCTTCTGAAGAGAGAATCGTTCATTTGTTTTCAGACAGACAATGTCACAACTGTGGCATACATCAATCATCAAGGAGGGACTCACAGTCCTCTGGCTATGAAAGAAGTATCTCGAATTTTGGTTTGGGCGGAATCCAGCTCCTGTCTAATCTCTGCGGTTCATATCCCAGGTATAGACAATTGGGAAGCGGATTATCTCAGTCGCCAAACGTTGCATCCGGGCGAATGGTCTCTTCACCCAGAGGTATTTCTTCAGATTGTTCAAATGTGGGAACTTCCAGAAATAGATCTGATGGCGTCTCATCTAAACAAGAAACTTCCCAGGTATCTGTCCAGATCCCGGGATCCTCAGGCGGAGGCAGTGGATGCATTATCACTTCCTTGGAAGTATCATCCTGCCTATATCTTTCCGCCTCTAGTTCTTCTTCCAAGAGTAATCTCCAAGATTCTGAAGGAATGCTCGTTTGTTCTGCTGGTAGCTCCGGCATGGTCTCACAGGTTTTGGTATGCGGATCTTGTCCGGATGGCCTCTTGCCAACCGTGGACTCTTCCGTTAAGACCAGACCTTCTGTCTCAAGGTCCTTTTTTCCATCAGGATCTGAAATCCTTAAATTTAAAGGTATGGAGATTGAACGCTTGATTCTTGGTCACAGAGGTTTCTCTGACTCTGGGATTAATACTATGTTACAGGCTCGTAAATCTGTATCTAGAGAGATATATTATAGAGTCTGGAAGACTTATATTTCTTGGTGTCTTTCTCATCATTTTTCTTGGCATTCTTTTAGAATACCGAGATTATTACAGTTTCTTCAGGATGGTTTAGATAAGGGTTTGTCTGCAAGTTCCTTGAAAGGACAAATCTCTGCTCTTTCTGTTCTTTTTCACAGAAAGATTGCTATTCTTCCTGATATTCATTGTTTTGTACAAGCTTTGGTTCGTATAAAGCCTGTCATTAAGTCAATTTCTCCTCCTTGGAGTTTGAATTTGGTTCTGGGGGCTCTTCAAGCTCCTCCATTTGAACCTATGCATTCATTGGACATTAAATTACTTTCTTGGAAAGTTTTTGTTCCTTTTTGCCATCTCTTCTGAATTATCTGCTCTTTCTTGTGAGTCTCCTTTTCTGATTTTTCATCAGGATAAGGCGGTGTTGCGAACTTCTTTTGAACTTTTACCTAAAGTTGTGAATTCCAACAACATTAGTAGAGAAATTGTGGTTCCTTCATTATGTCCTAATCCTAAGAATTCTAAGGAGAAATCGTTGCATTCTTTGGATGCTGTTAGAGCTTTGAAATATTATGGTGAAGCTACTAAATCTTTCCGAAAGACTTCTAGTCTATTTGTTATCTTTTCCGGTTCTAGAAAAGGCCAGAAAGCTTCTGCCATTTCTTTGGCATCTTGGTTGAAATCTTTAATTCATCTTGCCTATGTTGAGTCGGGTAAAACTCCGCCTCAGAAAATTACAGCTCATTCTACTAGGTCAGTTTCTACTTCCTGGGCGTTTAGGAATGAAGCTTCGGTTGATCAGATTTGCAAAGCAGCAACTTGGTCCTCTTTGCATACTTTTACTAAATTCTACCATTTTGATGTATTTTCTTCTTCTGGACCAGTTTTTGGTAGAAAAGTACTTCAGGCAGCGGTTTCAGTTTGAATCTTCTGCTTATGTTTTTCATTAAACTTTATTTTGGGTGTGGATTATTTTCAGCAGGAATTGGCTGTCTTTAATTTGTCCCTCCCTCTCTAGTGACTCTTGTGTGGAAAGATCCACATGTTGGGTAGTCATTATCCCATACGTCACTAGCTCATGGACTCTTGCTAATTACATGAAAGAAAACATAATTTATGTAAGAACTTACCTGATAAATTCATTTCTTTCATATTAGCAAGAGTCCATGAGGCCCGCCCTTTTTTTGTGGTGGTTATGATTTTGTATAAAGCACAATTATTCCAATTCCTTATTTTATATGCTTTCGCACTTTTTTATCACCCCACTTCTTGGCTATTCGTTAAACTGAATTGTGGGTGTGGTGAGGGGTGTATTTATAGGCATTTTGAGGTTTGGGAAACTTTGCCCCTCCTGGTAGGAATGTATATCCCATACGTCACTAGCTCATGGACTCTTGCTAATATGAAAGAAATGAATTTATCAGGTAAGTTCTTACATAAATTATGTTGTTTCTATGTTTAATGTTCTCGTGTCCCAGTTAGCAATGAAGGTTTGAATTTGTTGGTATTTCGTAGCAGTATAATTTTGCGGGTACAAGGATTGTTTTGCGGACTTCTTGTAGGCTGTAATGTGTTTGTAACAAATTTCGGCTCAAATAAAATTCTCTTCTGAAAATTCAGACGAATCAAACGGAGCAACCACCGAAATTCTGACAACCCAAATCGATAAAAAAGATCTGATCCAAATTTTCCGCCCATGTACATGTCTTATTATTCTTATTTTAATTAACAATGATCTAACAAGTTCTTGTAAAACTTCCTGTAATTTTAGCCAAGTTTAGAGGCCAAGGGAGCTGCCATAAAAAAAGTGAATTAAGTTTTTTTTTTTTTGCTTTCCATTTTGTTAATATTATGGTTTTCGACTTGTGCTCTCTTGTCCCAGAGGAGTCTATAAAATTTTATTCTAGAACTTTGTTGCACAGTTTTATTGCAGAAATAAAATCAATGGAGTAAGACAATTAGTCCATAGGAATGCTTTAGCATCTATAAAATGTAAGATTTCTTTTTGTTACAAAAATTAGCAGGCCATTACCTCTGTTGTCAATTAGTAAAAGTGCCAGTGAAAGATATTATCCAACAGCGTTGCGTTCACTGACTAGATTGTTGTAAATGTTTCGCTGCTATTTTTTCTGGATCAAATAACCTTACTGAGCCACAAGGAAATTGTTAAAATACAGTGACAAATACCAATACCATTGTCTTCTAAAGCTGTGGTGGTTCAGAAGAGAAGTGACACCCCAAATTCATTCTTAAAGGTGTCAATAGCCATTAATTTGTAAGCAAAGGCTCTAGCAGGATAAACAGAGAATTAAAGGGACATTAAAGTCAAAATTAAACTTACACGGATTGGATAGAGAATGAACTTTTAAACAACTTTCTACTTTACTTATATTATTAATTTAGCTTAGTTTTCTTGTTATCCTATGTTTAAAGAGTAATCCTAGGTTAGCTCAGTAGAGTGCACCTCTTTGGCTGTATTCGCTTTAGGGCAATGCCCAACCAAATGCTCTTTTCAAGGCAATTTTTAGTTTAGGATTTGGCGTTAGTATAGGGATTTTTTATTTTGGGATGGGCTTTTGTTTTTTTAAATAGGGCTTTAGTTTTTTTTTTTGTTTTTATTTTGTTAGTGTTCTTTTGTGTGGTAATGTTAGTATATTTAGTTAAATGTAACTTAGTTGTGTTAAGTTAGAGGTCTGGGGTTAGCTGTTAGTGAGTTATGTAGTGTTGGTTTGTGATAGGGGTATTGGAGGATTAGGGGTTAATCCATTATGGGATTTATTTTGGGGGGTTTGTGGCGGTTTAGGGGTTAATAGGTTATGGAGGATTATGGGTTTATAAAGTAGCGGTGTTAGGATTGGAGTGAGGGTGCGTAAGTGTAGAGGTGTTAGGATGGGGTTGAGGATGTGTAAGGGGTTAATAGAGTAGCATTACATTTATATAAACTATTTAAATTATTTGTATTTCCCGTATAATGCATATTATTTAAAATATTGTATAGATTTTAAGCTTTTTTTTTGTGTGTTCTTTTTTTATTATTTTAAACATTAATATATAAATAAAAATATAGTACACACAGGCTTATTGTTTTGAGGCATAGATAAATTATTCGTATCAGTGGCAACTTTTCCTGAGCTGCTGGACGGGCTTCTGGCGGAGCACACAGTCGATCCTTGCACTGCCTGTTGGACACAGTGACTGCATACGATCTTCAGGGGCCAAAAGAGAACCCCCGCTCCCTGCTGGACACTCTGCTGGAACACAATCTTCAGGGGCCAAAGAAGATCTTTGTAGTGCTGCTGGCAAACTGCTTGCGGGATAGCAGTTACAACGAATTTCAGAAGGAGCTGCAGAAGGAGGTCTATAGGTGGCGCCTTTGCAGACTCAATTCCTTTATATAATATGGGAAATGTAGTTTACCATGATTGTAGGGGTAGAGACTCAGTACCCATGTTAAATCTAACCTCTGAAGGAGCGGCAGCTGAATTAAAGGGACATAATACTCATATGCTAAATCACTTGAAACTGATGCAGTATAACTGTAAAAAGCTGACAGGAAAATATCACCTGAGCATCTCTATGTAAAAAAGGAAGATATTTTACCTCACAATTTCCTCAGCTCACCAGAGTAAGTCCTGCGTAAAAAACATAATTTATGTAAGAACTTACCTGATAAATTCATTTCTTTCATATTAGCAAGAGTCCATGAGCTAGTGACGTATGGGATATACATTCCTACCAGGAGGGGCAAAGTTTCCCAAACCTCAAAATGCCTATAAATACACCCCTCACCACACCCACAATTCAGTTTAACGAATAGCCAAGAAGTGGGGTGATAAAAAAGTGCGAAAGCATATAAAATAAGGAATTGGAATAATTGTGCTTTATACAAAATCATAACCACCACAAAAAAAGGGCGGGCCTCATGGACTCTTGCTAATATGAAAGAAATGAATTTATCAGGTAAGTTCTTACATAAATTATGTTTTCTTTCATGTAATTAGCAAGAGTCCATGAGCTAGTGACGTATGGGATAATGACTACCCAAGATGTGGATCTTTCCACACAAGAGTCACTAGAGAGGGAGGGATAAAATAAAGACAGCCAATTCCTGCTGAAAATAATCCACACCCAAAATAAAGTTTAACGAAAAACAGAAGCAGAAGATTCAAACTGAAACCGCTGCCTGAAGTACTTTTCTACCAAAAACTGCTTCAGAAGAAGAAAATACATCAAAATGGTAGAATTTAGTAAAAGTATGCAAAGAGGACCAAGTTGCTGCTTTGCAGATCTGGTCAACCGAAGCTTCATTCCTAAACGCCCAGGAAGTAGATACTGACCTAGTAGAATGAGCTGTAATTCTCTGAGGCGGAATTTTACCCGACTCAACATAGGCAAGATGAATTAAAGATTTCAACCAAGATGCCAAAGAAATGGCAGAAGCTTTCTGGCCTTTCCTAGAACCGGAAAAGATAACAAATAGACTAGAAGTCTTACGGAAAGATTTCGTAGCTTCAACATAATATTTCAAAGCTCTAACAACATCCAAAGAATGCAACGATTTCTCCTTAGAATTCTTAGGATTAGGACATAATGAAGGAACCACAATTTCTCTACTAATGTTGTTGGAATTCACAACTTTAGGTAAAAATTCAAAAGAAGTTCGCAACACCGCCTTATCCTGATGAAAAATCAGAAAAGGAGACTCACAAGAAAGAGCAGATAATTCAGAAACTCTTCTAGCAGAAGAGATGGCCAAAAGGAACAAAACTTTCCAAGAAAGTAATTTAATGTCCAATGAATGCATAGGTTCAAACGGAGGAGCTTGAAGAGCTCCCAGAACCAAATTCAAACTCCAAGGAGGAGAAATTGACTTAATGACAGGTTTTATACGAACCAAAGCTTGTACAAAACAATGAATATCAGGAAGAATAGCAATCTTTCTGTGAAAAAGAACAGAAAGAGCAGAGATTTGTCCTTTCAAAGAACTTGCGGACAAACCCTTATCTAAACCATCCTGAAGAAACTGTAAAATTCTCGGTATTCTAAAAGAATGCCAAGAAAAATGATGAGAAAGACACCAAGAAATATAAGTCTTCCAGACTCTATAATATATCTCTCGAGATACAGATTTACGAGCCTGTAACATAGTATTAATCACGGAGTCAGAGAAACCTCTTTGATCAAGAATCAAGCGTTCAATCTCCATACCTTTAAATTTAAGGATTTCAGATCCTGATGGAAAAAAGGGCCTTGTGACAGAAGGTCTGGTCTTAACGGAAGAGTCCACGGTTGGCAAGAGGCCATCCGGACAAGATCCGCATACCAAAACCTGTGAGGCCATGCCGGAGCTACCAGCAGAACAAACGAACATTCCTTCAGAATCTTGGAGATTACTCTTGGAAGAAGAACTAGAGGCGGAAAGATATAGGCAGGATGATACTTCCAAGGAAGTGATAATGCATCCACTGCCTCCGCCTGAGGATCCCGGGATCTGGACAGATACCTGGGAAGTTTCTTGTTTAGATGGGACGCCATCAGATCTATTTCTGGAAGTTCCCACATTTGAACAATCTGAAGAAATACCTCTGGGTGAAGAGACCATTCGCCCGGATGCAACGTTTGGCGACTGAGATAATCCGCTTCCCAATTGTCTACACCTGGGATATGAACCGCAGAGATTAGACAGGAGCTGGATTCCGCCCAAACCAAAATTCGAGATACTTCTTTCATAGCCAGAGGACTGTGAGTCCCTCCTTGATGATTGATGTATGCCACAGTTGTGACATTGTCTGTCTGAAAACAAATGAACGATTCTCTCTTCAGAAGAGGCCAAAACTGAAGAGCTCTGAAAATTGCACGGAGATCCAAAATATTGATCGTAATCTCACCTCCTGAGATTCCCAAACTCCTTGTGCCGTCAGAGATCCCCACACAGCTCCCCAACCTGTGAGACTTGCATCTGTTGAAATTACAGTCCAGGTCGGAAGCACAAAAGAAGCCCCCTGAATTAAACGATGGTGATCTGTCCACCATGTTAGAGAGTGTCGAACAATCGGTTTTAAAGATATTAATTGAGATATCTTCGCGTAATCCTTGCACCATTGCTTCAGCATACAGAGCTGAAGAGGTCGCATGTGAAAACGAGCAAAGGGAATCGCGTCCGATGCAGCAGTCATAAGACCTAGAATTTCCATGCATAAGGCTACCGAAGGGAATGATTGTGACTGAAGGTTTCGACAAGCTGTAATCAACTTTAGACGTCTCTTGTCTGTTAAAGACAGAGTCATGGACACTGAATCCATCTGGAAGCCCAGAAAGGTTACCCTTGTCTGAGGAATCAAAGAACTTTTTGGTAAATTGATCCTCCAACCATGATCTTGAAGAAACAACACAAGTTGATTCGTATGAGATTCTGCTAAATGTAAAGACTGAGCAAGTACCAAGATATCGTCCAAATAAGGAAATACCACAATACCCTGTTCTCTGATTACAGACAGCAGGGCACCGAGAACCTTTGTAAAAATTCTTGGAGCTGTAGCTAGGCCAAACGGCAGAGCCACAAATTGGTAATGCTTGTCCAGAAACGAGAATCTCAGGAACTGATAATGATCTGGATGAATCGGAATATGCAGATATGCATCCTGTAAATCTATCGTGGACATATAATTCCCTTGCTGAACAAAAGGTAAGATAGTCCTTACAGTTACCATCTTGAACGTTGGTATCCTTACATAACGATTCAATATTTTTAGATCCAGAACTGGTCTGAAAGAATTCTCCTTCTTTGGTACAATGAAGAGATTTGAATAAAACCCCATCCCCTGTTCCGGAACTGGAACTGGCATAATTACTCCAGTCAACTCTAGATCTGAAACACATTTCAGAAATGCTTGAGCTTTTACTGGATTTACTGGGACACGGGAAAGAAAAAATCTCTTTGCAGGAGGTCTCAACTTGAAACCAATTCTGTACCCTTCTGAAACAATGCTCTGAATCCAAAGATTGTGAACAGAATTGATCCAAATTTCCTTGAAAAAACGTAACCTGCCCCCTACCAGCTGAGCTGGAATGAGGGCCGCACCTTCATGTGGACTTAGAAGCAGGCTTTGCCTTTCTAGCTGGCTTGGATTTATTCCAGACTGGAGATGGTCTCCAAACTGAAACTGCTCCTGAGGATGAAGGATCAGGCTTTTGTTCTTTGTTGAAACGAAAGGAACGAAAACGATTATTAGCCCTGTTTTTACCTTTAGATTTTTTATCCTGTGGTAAAAAAGTTCCTTTCCCACCAGTAACAGTTGAAATAATGGAATCCAACTGAGAACCAAATAATTTGTTACCCTGGAAAGAAATGGAAAGTAAAGTTGATTTAGAAGCCATATCAGCATTCCAAGTTTTAAGCCATAAAGCTCTTCTAGCTAAAATAGCTAGAGACATAAACCTGACATCAACTCTGATAATATCAAAAATGGCATCACAGATAAAATTATTAGCATGCTGAAGAAGAATAATAATATCATGAGAATCACGATGTGTTACTTGTTGCGCTAAAGTTTCCAACCAAAAAGTTGAAGCTGCAGCAACATCAGCCAAAGATATAGCAGGTCTAAGAAGATTACCTGAACACAGATAAGCTTTTCTTAGAAAGGACTCAATTTTCCTATCTAGAGGATCCTTAAACGAAGTACCATCTGACGTAGGAATAGTAGTACGTTTAGCAAGGGTAGAAATAGCCCCATCAACTTTAGGGATCTTGTCCCAAAATTCTAATCTGTCAGACGGCACAGGATATAATTGCTTAAAACGTTTAGAAGGAGTAAATGAATTACCCAAATTATCCCATTCTTTGGAAATTACTGCAGAAATAGCATTAGGAACAGGAAAAACTTCTGGAATAACCACAGGAGCTTTAAATACCTTATCTAAACGTTTAGAATTAGTATCAAGAGGACCAGAATCCTCTATTTCTAAAGCAATTAGAACTTCTTTAAGTAAAGAACGAATAAATTCCATTTTAAATAAATATGAAGATTTATCAGCATCAACCTCAGAGACAGAATCCTCTGAACCAGAGGAGTCATCAGAATCAGAATGATGATGTTCATTTAAAAATTCATCTGTAGGGAGAGAAGTTTTAAAAGATTTTTTACGTTTACTAGAAGGAGAAATAACAGACATAGCCTTCTTTATGGATTCAGAAACAAAATCTCTTATATTATCAGGAACATTCTGCACCTTAGATGTTGAGGGAACTGCAACAGGCAATGGTACTTTACTAAAGGAAATATTATCTGCTTTAACAAGTTTGTCATGACAATCAATACAAACAACAGCTGGAGAAATAGCTACCAAAAGTTTACAGCAGATACACTTAGCTTTGGTAGATTCAGCACTTGACAGCGATTTTCCTGTAGTATCTTCTGGCTCAGATGCAACGTGAGACATCTTGCAATATGTAAGAGAAAAAACAACATATAAAGCAAAATTGATCAAATTCCTTAAATGACAGTTTCAGGAATGGGAAAGAATGCCAAAGAACAAGCTTCTAGCAACCAGAAGCAATAAAAAATGAGACTTAAATAATGTGGAGACAAAAGTGACGCCCATATTTTTTCGCGCCAAATAAGACGCCCACATTATTTGGCGCCTAAATGCTTTTTGGCGCCAAAAATGACGCCACATCCGGAACGCCGACATTTTTGGCGCGAAATAACGTCAAAGAATGACGCAACTTCCGGCGACACGTATGACGCCGGAAACGGAAATAGAATTTTTGCGCCAAAAAAGTCCGCGCCAAGAATGACGCAATAAAATGAAGCATTTTCAGCCCCCGCGAGCCTAACAGCCCACAGGGAAAAAGTCAAATTTTAAGGTAAGAAAAAAATGGTCAAATCAAAATGCATTATCCCAAATATGAAACTGACTGTCTGAAAATAAGGAAAGTTGAACATTCTGAGTCAAGGCAAATAAATGTTTGAATACATATATTTAGAACTTTATAAACAAAGTGCCCAACCATAGCTTGGAGTGTCACAGAAAATAAGACTTACTTACCCCAGGACACTCATCTACATATAGCAGATAGCCAAACCAGTACTGAAACGAGAATCAGCAGAGGTAATGGTATATATAAGAGTATATCGTCGATCTGAAAAGGGAGGTAAGAGATGAATCTCTACGACCGATAACAGAGAACCTATGAAATAGACCCCTTAGAAGGAGATCACTGCATTCAAATAGGCAATACTCTCCTCACATCCCTCTGACATTCACTGCACGCTGAGAGGAAAACCGGGCTCCAACTTGCTGCGGAGCGCATATCAACGTAGAATCTAGCACAAACTTACTTCACCACCTCCATCGGAGGCAAAGTTTGTAAAACTGAATTGTGGGTGTGGTGAGGGGTGTATTTATAGGCATTTTGAGGTTTGGGAAACTTTGCCCCTCCTGGTAGGAATGTATATCCCATACGTCACTAGCTCATGGACTCTTGCTAATTATATGAAAGAAAGTTATACTTCAGCTGCTGTCCAGCTGCAGGTAAAACTAAAAAGAAGAAATTAACTGCAGACAATCAGCATCAACAGTGCTGAGGTCATGAACTGAGGTCTTTTTACTGTGATCTCATGAGATTTCACTTAACTCTCATGAGATTTCATAGTAAACTTCCTTAAACTGAATAAGGAAATAACACAAGTGTGCATGAGGCTCACTCCCTTGCCAGTCCTAGGACAGGCATACTGATTTGCTGCTAAAAGTCCTTTACAATGGGGTGTAAATACTTAGGACATTTTGAGTTAAAATATCTTTCTTTTTTACATAGAGATGTTCAGGTGATATTTTCTAGACAGCTTTTTACAGCTATACTGAATCACTTTAAACTGCTTCATCATTTGGGTATCATAGCCCTTTAACTTTCTAGTAGTTGTGTAAAATGAGTACAGTGCTGACTGTACTCATATAACAACTAATAGAAAGTTAATTCCGCTGCTGCTTCTTTAGAGGCTGCAAAAAGTGCTGCCCTTCCTCAATCTGCCGCCCTAGGTTCGGCTCTTATTTGCCAAGGCAGTAATACACCCCTGGCAGCCACCAATCAGAAGCTTGCTCCCAGTCATTGCATTGATGTTCTCAAGACTACCTAGTTATCTTTTTCATCATGGGATTCCCAGGAGACAAAGCAAATTAGATAATAGAAGTAAATTGGAAAGTTGTTTGAAATTGCATAGTCTATCTGAATCATGAAATTAAAGCGACAGGTCTACACTTTAGTCATCTTAAAGTCTTACCTTAGATTAAGCTGAAAATAGCCTCCCTCACCCCTTTCTATATCATGCAGCAGGAACAGTAAAAAGGTTATTTAAAAAAGAATATTGATTCTGGCCATTTTGAAATGATCCATGCTTAATCTAAGCACTCTGCTAAAAAGCATTGACAGTCTGCTGAATGCAACTATTGAGTCATGTGTGATTGGACTCCATATGCAGCTCGGATCATGATGTCATTAGTGGGCGGAGTTTGGCTGTCATTTCAACGTGGTCAGAAACTATATTCTTTTTAAAATAACTTTTTTTTTTACCGTTCCTGATGCATGATATAGAAAAGGTGCAGGAGGCTATTTGCAGCTTAATCTAAGATGAGACTTTAAAGGGACAGTTTACTTAAAATTTTTACAAGTATTTCCATTAACCTTATATTGGCATTTGAATTAGTTTATTTAGCCTGTGGTATCCCCACCCATCCTGAAAGTTTTTGGCCATGAGGCCCAGCTGTATTAACACAGCCAGTAGAAGAAATTACACTCCCAGGGGGTTATAGAAGAGATAAGGTTATAAAATGTTAATTTTCCATTGTTCTCTACAAGTATTGGTGATTGGTTTATGGATAGATATAAGATAAAAAAGCAAGTATATTTATACAATGTGAGATCTGATTATACCTACAAGCTCAACCCATTTTATTAGGTTGTGGCTTTAAAACACAAAATCAGCTAATTCATATACACAAATAAACCTTAAAAAAAGCACATTTCATACATGTTATACTCTGCAGCGGGTAAAAAAAGTAATTGGAAACACATTAAGGGAAAAACAATTTTATAGTATACTGTCCCTTTAAGATGTGTAAGATGTAGACTGTCCCTTTAATTTTGACTTTATGGTCCCTTTAAGGGCAAACTACACATCCCCTTTAAATTTACTAAGAGGTCCTTCCAACTTCATGATCAAAACATTATTCTGTGTATCAGCTGCATAGACAGAATAACATTGAAACTGGTGAAGCTGGGCAGGTTGGATAGGCCAGGTGCAGATTATTTTTTTGCAGTATATTCTTCCTCCTCACTAATAATGTTGTGGTACGCGGAAGCTGACATATTACTGATGACCAGAGTAACTCTGTTTTGTTTTTAAAATGTAATATCATAAGCTTCAGGGGGTATATGAGAAAGATGACCATATTGATTTTTGCCTCAGAGCATCTTTTAGAAATATGTTTCTATTTATATTTTGCTAGCACAGCAGAAATGTCATTATTTTTTTATCTGTATTATATAACACATTTTAGAGTGGTACTTACTTTATTTAACAATCATAGGAAGGTTCTTTTATTTGTCATGGTTTTTTTTTTATAAAAGGAATTTTAAAATATAATAATATAGACATAGAAATATTCATTTATTTAGAATGTGAAAGAGAAAATGCTGGAGGTGGGATAGTATTTTACAAAACACAAACAGATTACTCTGAGGGACACTATGTTTTCCTGTTATTTATCAGTCTGAGTGTTTTTAGAAGGTCTAATAATAGATCATGTGGTAACTTCATAGTTACCAATATTTCCACAACTTACAGGAAAGTCTAGAATTGAATATGCAAAGTACAGATACAAATGACATAACTCCATAGCAAACCAGAGGAGTATTAGTAAATGAAGAACAACCTTCCAACTCAGATATAATCCAAATTTTATGATACTGATGTACGGGTCCCACCGCAAGGAATTCCAGAAGTCCCATGCCAGACTAAAGGAACAGTTTATCTTACATTTTTTACCTTTTAATTTGTTCCCAATGATTAATTTTACCTACTAAAGTGTATTACAATTAACTCCTTTACCTTTATATCAACATTTGAAATAACTGATTTTGTCTGTGATATCCCTACCAATACTGAACATTTCTATAGTTAAGAATAGGTTATAGAAATGCTGTGTAAACATAGCCAATAAATGAAATTGCACTCCCAGTGGGAGGTAGGAGAGATAAGCAATACCATGTTAATTTTCAATTGTTTTCTCTAAGTATTGGGCTTTGGTTTACAGACGGATAATATAAATAAGCGTGTGTGTGTGTGTGTGTGTGTGTGTGTGTGTGTGTGTGTGTGTGTACAGAAAGTAAAAATAGGAAAGCTGATTTCCCTGCACACTGGTTTCATAGAACAAAATCAGCTGTTTCATATACAAAATGAAACCTAAAAACGCAATTTCTCATATGTTTATATGAAAATCAATTTTACGGTACACTGTCCCTTAAGGCTATGTTTACATAGTTGCCGATAATTAATTTTCAGCGGCCGTTAACCATTAATAGTGCTGTTTTAATGATTAAGTCTATTGGCAATTTACATAGAAAAGATTTTTTTTGCTTAGCCTTTACTAAATATCTGTAGCAATTTAGTATTATTTTCTCACACTGACAACAATTGGAACTAATAAATGATACTTTGTAAAAACTGTACACTGCACAAATTATCGTTTAGCAGCTGCTAAACTTTGGCCAAACATTACATTTAAACTGATGGTAAACACCCGTGTTGTACAATATTAGATTTCCAATCTGAAAGGAACACTGAACAAAATTTTTTCTTAGAGCAGGCAATTTTAAGCAACTTTCTAATTGTTATCTTTATTTGAAAAGCAAGAATGTAAGTTTAGAAGCCGGCCCATTTTTGGTTCACAACCTGTGTTGTGCTTGCTGATTGGTGGATAAATGCACCCACCATTAAACAAGTGCTGTCCAGGGTCCGAACCAAAAATTGGCTAGCTCCTTAGCTTAGATGCCTTCTTTTTTAAATAAAGATAACAAGTGATATCGCGAACCTAAAATTTTGCGTTCGCGAACGGCGAACGCGAACTTCCACAACTGTTCGCGAACGGGCGAACCGGGCGAACCGCCATAGACTTCAATAGGCAGGCGAATTTTAAAACCCACAGGGACTCTTTCTGGCCACAATAGTGATGGAAAAGTTGTTTCAAGGGTACTAACACCTGGACTGTGGCATGCCGGAGGGGGATCCATGGCAAAACTCCCATGGAAAATTACATAGTTGATGCAGAGTCTGGTTTTAATCCATAAAGGGCATAAATCACCTAACATTCCTAAATTGTTTGGAATAACGTGCTTTAAAACATCAGGTATGATGTTGTATCGATCAGGTAGTGTAAGGGTTACGCCCACTTCACAGTGACAGACCAAACTCCCCGTTTAAAGGGACAGTCTACACCAGAATTTTTATTGTTTTAAAAGATAGATAATCCCTTTATTACCCATTTCCCAGTTTTGCATAACTAACACATTTATAATAATATACTTTTAACCTCTGTAATTATCTTGTATCTAAGCCTCTGCAAACTGCCCCTTTTTTCAGTTCTTTTGACAGACTTGCAGTCTAGCCAATCAGTGCCTGCTCCCAGATAACTTCTCGTGCACGAGCACAGTGTTATCTATATGAAATACGTGAACTAACACCCTCTAGTGGTGAAAAACTGTTAAAATGCAATCTGAAAGAGGTGGGCTTCAAGGTCTAAGAAATTAGCATATGAACCTCCTAGGTTAAGCTTTCAACTAAGAATACCAAGAGAACAAAGCAAAATTGGTGATAAAAGTAAATTGGAAAATTGTTTAAAATTACATGCTCTATCTGAATCATGAAAGTTTATTTTGGCCTAGACTGTCCCTTTAACGCACCGCAAACAGTCCATTTGCACAACCGCAAACTCCCCATTTTTTTAAATCTACACTACTGTTACACCAGATATGAGTTGCACTGGGGTGACACTGTGCCCTGGCAGGCAGGCAGGCACTGAAACGCACACGTGTGAAGGAAACTGACTGCTATTATTTAACACAGTCAAAAAAGTGTTGTTTTTTTTTAATCTACACTACTGTTACACCACATATGAGTTGCACTGGGGTGACACTGTGCCCTGGCAGGCAGGCACTGAAACGCACACGTGTGAAGGAAACTGACTGCTATTATTTAACACAGTAAAAAAAGTGTTGTTTTTTTTAAATCTACACTACTGTTACACCAGATATGAGTTGCACTGGGGTGACACTGTGCCCTGGCGGGCAGGCACTTAAACACACACGTGTGAAGGAAACTGACTGCTATTATTTAACACAGTCAAAAAAGTGTTGTTTTTTTTAAATCTACACTACTGTTACACCACATATGAGTTGCACTGGGGTGACACTGGGCCCTGGCAGGCAGGCACTTAAACGCACACGTGTGAAGGAAACTGACTGCTATTATTGAACACAGTCAAAAAAGTGTTGTTTTTTTTTTAAATCTACACTACTGTTACACCAGATATGAGTGGTGGCACTGGGCAAGTAGGCACAGTATACGCTGTGAGCCTGACACACATGCTGGCAGGCAGGCAACTGCAATTAGATTACACAGGGAAAAAAAAAAAAGCAGACTGATGTTCTAGCCCTAAAAAGGGCTTTTTGGGGTGCTGTCCTTACAGCAGAGATCAGATGAGTCCTTCAGGACTGTAGTGGACACTGAATACACTAGCCTAGCTATAGATTTCCCTATTAAATCAGCAGCAGCTACACTGTCCCTCCTCTCACTAACAATGCAGCTTCCGAATGAATCTAAAATGGATGCTGTCCAGGAGGTGGGAGGGACTGGGAGGGAGGGTCTGCTGCTGATTGGCTGGAATGTGCCTGCTGACTGTGAGGTACAGGGTCAAAGTATTACTCAATGATGACAAATAGGGGGCGGATCGAACATCGCATATGTTCGCCCGCCGCGGCGAACGCGAACATGCTATGTTCGCCGGGAACTATTCACCGGCGAACTATTCGCGACATCACTACAAGGGAATGAAGAAAAATTGATAATAGGAGTAAATTAGAAAGTTGCTTAAAATTGCTGCTCTATCTGAATCATGAAAGAAAAAATGTGGGTTTAGTATCCCTTTAATACTTCAATACCGACAAAAAAAAAAAAATTGTATTTACTTTGCTTTTATTTAGTGCCGTTTATAATCATGGTTTAGCGTCTCTCTTAGCTCCACCCCCATAACTTTACTTCTACAACCGATGTGACGTGCATTTTGGTCCCACTCGCTCTGCACGTCAGAGCCTCTGCACACTCCGGACACGGAAAACATAATTTATGTAAGAACTTACCTGATAAATTCATTTCTTTCATATTAACAAGAGTCCATGAGCTAGTGACGTATGGGATATACATTCCTACCAGGAGGGGCAAAGTTTCCCAAACCTTAAAATGCCTATAAATACACCCCTCACCACACCCACAAATCAGTTTAACGAATAGCCAAGAAGTGGGGTGATAAGAAAAAGTGCGAAGCATATAAAATAAGGAATTGGAATAATTGTGCTTTATACAAAAAAATCATAACCACCACAAAAAAGGGTGGGCCTCATGGACTCTTGTTAATATGAAAGAAATGAATTTATCAGGTAAGTTCTTACATAAATTATGTTTTCTTTCATGTAATTAACAAGAGTCCATGAGCTAGTGACGTATGGGATAATGACTACCCAAGATGTGGATCTTTCCACACAAGAGTCACTAGAGAGGGAGGGATAAAATAAAGACAGCCAATTCCTGCTGAAAATAATCCACACCCAAAATAAAGTTTAACAAAAAACATAAGCAGAAGATTCAAACTGAAACCGCTGCCTGAAGAACTTTTCTACCAAAAACTGCTTCAGAAGAAGAAAATACATCAAAATGGTAGAATTTAGTAAAAGTATGCAAAGAAGACCAAGTTGCTGCTTTGCAGATCTGGTCAACCGAAGCTTCATTCCTAAACGCCCAGGAAGTAGATACTGACCTAGTAGAATGAGCTGTAATTCTTTGAGGCGGAGTTTTACCCGACTCAACATAGGCAAGATGAATTAAAGATTTCAACCAAGATGCCAAAGAAATGGCAGAAGCTTTCTGGCCTTTCCTAGAACCGGAAAAGATAACAAATAGACTAGAAGTCTTACGGAAAGATTTCGTAGCTTCAACATAATATTTCAAAGCTCTAACAACATCCAAAGAATGCAATGATTTCTCCTTAGAATTCTTAGGATTAGGACATAATGAAGGAACCACAATTTCTCTACTAATGTTGTTGGAATTCACAACTTTAGGTAAAAATTCAAAAGAAGTTCGCAACACCGCCTTATCCTGATGAAAAATCAGAAAAGGAGACTCACACGAAAGAGCAGATAATTCAGAAACTCTTCTAGCAGAAGAGATGGCCAAAAGGAACAAAACTTTCCAAGAAAGTAATTTAATGTCCAATGAATGCATAGGTTCAAACGGAGGAGCTTGAAGAGCTCCCAGAACCAAATTCAAACTCCAAGGAGGAGAAATTGACTTAATGACAGGTTTTATACGAACCAAAGCTTGTACAAAACAATGAATATCAGGAAGAATAGCAATCTTTCTGTGAAAAAGAACAGAAAGAGCAGAGATTTGTCCTTTCAAAGAACTTGCGGACAAACCCTTATCCAAACCATCCTGAAGAAATTGTAAAATTCTCGGTATTCTAAAAGAATGCCAAGAAAAATGATGAGAAAGACACCATGAAATATAAGTCTTCCAGACTCTATAATATATCTCTCGAGATACAGATTTACGAGCCTGTAACATAGTATTAATCACGGAGTCAGAGAAACCTCTATGACCAAGAATCAAGCGTTCAATCTCCATACCTTTAAATTTAAGGATTTCAGATCCGGATGGAAAAAAGGACCTTGTGACAGAAGGTCTGGTCTTAACGGAAGAGTCCATGGCTGGCAAGATGCCATCCGGACAAGATCCGCATACCAAAACCTGTGAGGCCATGCCGGAGCTATTAGCAGAACAAACGAGCATTCCCTCAGAATCTTGGAGATTACTCTTGGAAGAAGAACTAGAGGCGGAAAGATATAGGCAGGATGATACTTCCAAGGAAGTGATAATGCATCCACTGCCTCCGCCTGAGGATCCCGGGATCTGGACAGATACCTGGGAAGTTTCTTGTTTAGATGAGAGGCCATCAGATCTATCTCTGGGAGCCCCCACAATTGAACAATCTGAAGAAATACCTCTGGGTGAAGAGACCATTCGCCCGGATGCAACGTTTGGCGACTGAGATAATCCGCTTCCCAATTGTCTACACCTGGGATATGAACCGCAGAGATTAGACAGGAGCTGGATTCCGCCCAAACCAAAATTCGAGATACTTCTTTCATAGCCAGAGGACTGTGAGTCCCTCCTTGATGATTGATGTATGCCACAGTTGTGACATTGTCTGTCTGAAAACAAATGAACGATTCTCTCTTCAGAAGAGGCCAAAACTGAAGAGCTCTGAAAATTGCACGGAGTTCCAAAATATTGATCGGTAATCTCACCTCCTGAGATTCCCAAACTCCTTGTGCCGTCAGAGATCCCCACACAGCTCCCCAACCTGTGAGACTTGCATCTGTTGAAATTACAGTCCAGGTCGGAAGAACAAAAGAAGCCCCCTGAATTAAACGATGGTGATTTGTCCACCACGTTAGAGAGTGTCGAACAATCGGTTTTAAAGATATTAATTGAGATATCTTCGTGTAATCCCTGCACCATTGGTTCAGCATACAGAGCTGAAGAGGTCGCATGTGAAAACGAGCAAAGGGGATCGCGTCCGATGCAGCAGTCATAAGACCTAGAATTTCCATGCATAAGGCTACCGAAGGGAATGATTGTGACTGAAGGTTTCGACAAGCTGTAATCAATTTTAGACGTCTCTTGTCTGTTAAAGACAGAGTCATGGACACTGAATCTATCTGGAAACCCAGAAAGGTTACCCTTGTTTGAGGAATCAAAGAACTTTTTGGTAAATTGATCCTCCAACCATGATCTTGAAGAAACAACACAAGTCGATTCGTATGAGACTCTGCTAAATGTAAAGACGGAGCAAGTACCAAGATATCGTCCAAATAAGGAAATACCACAATACCCTGTTCTCTGATTACAGACAGAAGGGCACCGAGAATCTTTGTGAAAATTCTTGGAGCTGTAGCAAGGCCAAACGGTAGAGCCACAAATTGGTAATGCTTGTCTAGAAAAGAGAATCTCAGGAACTGATAATGATCTGGATGAATCGGAATATGCAGATATGCATCCTGTAAATCTATTGTGGACATATAATTCCCTTGCTGAACAAAAGGCAATATAGTCCTTACAGTTACCATCTTGAACGTTGGTATCCTTACATAACGATTCAATAATTTTAGATCCAGAACTGGTCTGAAGGAATTCTCCTTCTTTGGTACAATGAAGAGATTTGAATAAAACCCCATCCCCTGTTCCGGAACTGGAACTGGCATAATTACTCCAGCCAACTCTAGATCTGAAACACAATTCAGAAATGCTTGAGCTTTCACTGGATTTACTGGGACATGGGAAAGAAAAAATCTCTTTGCAGGAGGTCTCATCTTGAAACCAATTCTGTACCCTTCTGAAACAATGTTCTGAATCCAAAGATTGTGAACAGATTTGATCCAAATTTCTTTGAAAAAACGTAACCTGCCCCCTACCAGCTGAACTGGAATGAGGGCCGTACCTTCATGTGAACTTAGAAGCAGGCTTTGCCTTTCTAGCAGGCTTGGATTTATTCCAGACTGGAGATGGTTTCCAAACTGAAACTGCTCCTGAGGACGAAGGATCAGGCTTTTGTTCTTTGTTGAAACGAAAGGAACGAAAACGATTGTTAGCCCTGTTTTTACCTTTAGATTTTTTATCCTGTGGTAAAAAAGTTCCTTTCCCACCAGTAACAGTTGAAATAATAGAATCCAACTGAGAACCAAATAATTTGTTTCCCTGAAAAGAAATGGAAAGTAGAGTTGATTTAGAAGCCATATCAGCATTCCAAGTCTTAAGCCATAAAGCTCTTCTGGCTAAGATAGCCAGAGACATAAATCTAACATCAACTCTAATAATATCAAAAATGGCATCACAGATGAAATTATTAGCATGCTGGAGAAGAATAATAATATCATGAGAATCACGATTTGTTACTTGTTGCGCTAGAGTTTCCAACCAAAAAGTTGAAGCTGCAGCAACATCAGCCAATGATATAGCAGGTCTAAGAAGATTACCTGAACATAGATAAGCTTTTCTTAGAAAAGATTCAATTTTTCTATCTAAAGGATCCTTAAACGAGGTACCATCTGACGTAGGAATGGTAGTACGTTTAGCAAGGGTAGAAATAGCCCCATCAACTTTAGGGATTTTGTCCCAAAATTCTAACCTGTCAGGCGGAACAGGATATAATTGCTTAAAACGTTTAGAAGGAGTAAATGAATTACCCAATTTATCCCATTCCTTAGCAATTACTGCAGAAATAGCATTAGGAACAGGAAAGACTTCTGGAATAACCGCAGGAGCTTTAAAAACCTTATCCAAACGTATAGAATTAGTATCAAGAGGACTAGAATCCTCTATTTCTAAAGCAATTAGTACTTCTTTAAGTAAAGAGCGAATAAATTCCATCTTAAATAAATATGAAGATTTATCAGCATCAATCTCTGAGACAGAATCCTCTGAACTAGAAGAGTCCAAAGAATCAGAATGATGGTGTTCATTTAAAAATTCATCTGTAGAGAGAGAAGATTTAAAAGACTTTTTACGTTTACTAGAAGGAGAAATAACAGACAAAGCCTTCTTTATGGATTCAGAAACAAAATCTCTTATGTTATCAGGAACATTCTGCACCTTAGATGTTGAGGGAACTGCAACAGGCAATGGTACATCACTAAAGGAAATATTATCTGCTTTAACAAGTTTGTCATGACAATTAATACAAACAACAGCTGGAGAAATAGCTACCAAAAGTTTACAGCAGATACACTTAGCTTTGGTAGATCCAGCAGGCAGTGGTTTTCCTGTAGTATCTTCTGGCTCAGATGCAACGTGAGACATCTTGCAATATGTAAGAGAAAAAACAACATATAAAGCAAAATAAATCAAATTCCTTATAAGACAGTTTCAGGAATGGGAAAAAAATGCCAAACATCAAGCTTCTAGCAACCAGAAGCAAATGAAAATGAGACTGAAATAATGTGGAGACAAAAGCGACGCCCATATTTTTTGGCGCCAAATAAGACGCCCACATTATTTGGCGCCTAAATGCTTTTGGCGCCAAAAATGACGCCACATCCGGAACGCCGACATTTTTGGCGCAAAATAACGTCAAAAAATGACGCAACTTCCGGCGACACGTATGACGCCGGAAACGGAAATGAATTTTTGCGCCAAAAAAAATCCGCGCCAAAAATGACGCAATAAAATGAAGCATTTTCAGCCCCCGCGAGCCTAACAGCCCACAGGGAAAAAAGTCAAATTTTTGAGGTAAGACAAAATATGATAATTTAAAGCATAATCCCAAATATGAAACTGACTGTCTGAAATAAGGAAAGTTGAACATTCTGAGTCAAGGCAAATAAATGTTTGAATACATATATTTAGAACTTTATAAATAAAGTGCCCAACCATAGCTTAGAGTGTCACAGAAAATAAGACTTACTTACCCCAGGACACTCATCTACATGTTTGTAGAAAGCCAAACCAGTACTGAAACGAGAATCAGTAGAGGAAATGGTAAATATAAGAGTATATCGTCGATCTGAAAAGGGAGGTAAGAGATGAATCTCTACGACCGATAACAGAGAACCTTATGAAATAGACCCCGTAGAAGGAGATCACTGCATTCAATAGGCAATACTCTCCTCACATCCCTCTGACATTCACTGCACGCTGAGAGGAAAACCGGGCTCCAACTTGCTGCGGAGCGCATATCAACGTAGAATCTAGCACAAACTTACTTCACCACCTCCCTTGGAGGCAAAGTTTGTAAAACTGATTTGTGGGTGTGGTGAGGGGTGTATTTATAGGCATTTTAAGGTTTGGGAAACTTTGCCCCTCCTGGTAGGAATGTATATCCCATACGTCACTAGCTCATGGACTCTTGTTAATTACATGAAAGAAATGAAATACTGCATGCTCACGGTTCTGTCGTATACCAAGTTACATTGAATCACAAGATTAAATGAGCATTACCCCACAATACTCCACACATGCACACTACTCACGAGCAAGCACACAATCAGGGCCGATTTTAAACGCTCCTGATTGGAGGAACGTGTTGAAAGCAGTGCGCTATATTGCGCATGTGTATAGCGACGGCATAGAAGTGACTGAATGACAGGATGATGCACAGAAAGCAAGATTATGTGACCACAGTGGGGGGCTCGCATCAGAACGTATTGTAAATTCATTCATTGTAAGACATTTTTTAATATACATGGTCAGATGAAATTTTTAGTACATTATAAGGGTAACAAACAAATGAGAATCATATATTTCTGTTACAGAGAGAGTTTACCATCACTTTAACACAAGCAGGTGGTAAGGCACAAAGATGGGGTATAACTGTGTGCAAAAATGTTAGAAACAAAATGTAGCAAAAATGATTGCAGAATAAAAATAAACATTAAACCTCTGACATTTTACAAATTAGCGCTATAAAATTATTTTTAAAGCTACATTAAAGTATAATACATCAGAAAAAATGGACATCAAAGGTGAAAGTAAACAGTATGTTTCTTTATATTTAGAAAATAGAATAATATATATATAAATATATTTGTAATGTATTTACATGTCTTAAAGGGATACTAAACCCAAATTTTTTTTCTTTCGTGATTCAGATAGAGCATGCAATGCAACTTTCTAATTTACTGCTTTTATCAATTTTTCTTTGTTCTCTTGCTATCTTTATTTGAAAAAGAAGGCATCTAAGCTAAGGAGCCAGACAATTTTTGGTTCAGGACCCTGGACAACACTTGTTTATGTAAACCACAATGGATTCCTGTTGCTGCCTGCTGAGTTGTATACACACTGGTAAAATTGAATATTGTAGTATGTAAACTGTGCATCAAACTGAAGCCAATGAGGGAATTAGTGAAGCGCTATTTTTTAGCGCTTATTGTTGATTATCAACAACTAAGTAAACGCGGCCTAAGTCGGATGTGAGGTAGAGAAAACATAGGCAACGCTGCCTATACACATAATATAGAGGAGCTGGAATATAAAAAATGTACGTTGTTTCGTGATTCTCCAAAGGTTTTTACTTTGCTCTTAGCACCAACGGAGTAGAAAACAGACATCAGCAAAGCTCTATGCAACTTAGTATTTGAGCAATAATCCTCAATACCCCACGCATGCGCTAACCAGGGAACTGCTAGAGCATCCATCATTTCCGCCTGAGGATCCCTGGACCTGGAGAGGTATCTGGGAAGTTTCTTGTTTAGACGAGAGCCCATCAGATCTATTTCTAAAAGACCCCACATCTGCACAATTTGATACAACACATCTAGATGGAGAGACCACTCCCCCGGATGTAGAGATTGACGGCTGTGATAATCCGCTTCCCAATTGTCTACACCTGGGATATGAATCGCAGTGATTAGACAAGAGTTGGATTCCGCCCAAGAAAGTAAAACATATCGGCAGAGGTAATGGTACAAGAGTATAATGTCGATTTGTAAAGGTAAGCAGGAGATGAATCCCTGCAACCGATTTACAGAAAGCCTTATGAATGGATTTCCCATAGGCGAAAACATGGTATCATCAGGCAATACTCCCTTCACATCTGACAAACACTGTACTTAGAGAGGAACTGGGCTTCAATATGCTTAGAGGCGCCTTTCACTGAAGAATCAAGCACTCCATTCTTCACCACCTCCTAAGGAGGCAAAGTTTTTAAAATTGAGGTATGAGTGAGGTGGGAGGTGTATTTATAGGCATAAGTGGTTTGGAAACTTTGCCCCCATCTGGTAGGAATGTATATCCCATCAATAACAAGCTTGTGGACTCTCACCAGCTTTATGAAAGAAACAAGGATTAGAAGTATATTCAATATTAACCTAGTTAAACACAAAATAGTAAAAAATAAACAAATAAATAAATACAAGAACATTGGGATTAAATGGGGAGAGACCTTTAGTGGCAGAAAAAAAAAAAGAAAGCTGCTCAGACCAATAAAGTTTTTTTTTATGTATAGTAGACAAGACCCTTTTTTTTTTTTCTTTTTTTTTTTAAAAAGTACATTTTGTCCATATAGACAAGTATTCACCTGGCACAAAATGTGCTTTTATTTCTACTGGGACCCTCCAGTTTTTATTACAACTCCTAAAATACTGTATAGACCCTTCTTTAAATTTTGAATACCCCTGATAACAAGACCACCACCATTTGAAAAAGCAGGCTATTCTCTTTTAAATGAGATGTCTTGATCATCTGTAGCTGCTGAGAGAGCTGAGAGTGAGGCATTTGAATTACCTCCCCCTTCCAGCTAACCGCGCCCCTTTGTGACATAAATACACATTTTTACCAGTGTCACCAATCGAGTTCATGGGAGAGCCATCCACAAGGCCACTAATGATCCCCAGCCTGTAGTGGGAGGAATTGCCAAAAACAGCTTTTCATCAGCCATCCCCCTGCATGACGGGAACAGCTTGTCATACGCACACAGGTTGCGCTGTTCTCATCATGGACATCAAAAATGTTAAACAAAAATAGAAATAAATATCATGCGTATACGGAATTATTTTTCCACATGACAACAGGTTAAGTTAAAGCCAGTTTAACAGATTTTATAAATAATAGGATGTGCAGGTCTGTGCACAAATTTTCTTTTGTGGTTAAGAAAGTTCATTCAATTTAAAATAAAGTTTCCAATTTACTTCTATTATCAATTTGTTTTGTTCCCATGATATTCTGTGATGAAGAAATATCTAGGTTGGCATCCGGAGCAGTGCATTGCAGGGAACAGAGCTGCCATCTAGTGCTCTTGCAAATGGATAATATTATTGCAAAACTGCTGCCATATAGTGGTCCAGAAATAGACTAGCTTCTAAGCTTACGTCCCTGATTTTTAATGAAAGATACCAAGAGCACAAAGAAAGATTGATAATAAAAGTAAATTAGAACATTTTTATTTCCATGTAGGAATATCTGTTGTTAAAAGAAAAACAGCTAGATTAGTTTTGAGCGCTATAGGGAAATTAACGTTGCAATATTTTCTGCGTTATTTCACCTCCCTATAGCGCTGCTATTACAGGTTTTAAAAAAGCAGGCTTGTGCGGGCGAAATGGTTGCGTTGTGCTCCATACCACACTGAAATCAAGCACTGCTTTGACGTGCCCGTGCACGATTTCCCCATAGACATCAATGGGGAGAACCAGCAAAAAAAAAGCCTAACACCTGCGATTGCAGAAACAAAAGCTCCGTAACGCAGCCCCATTGATGTCTATGGGGAAAGAAAAAGTTATGTTTAAACCTAACACCCTAACATAAACCCCCCGAGTCTAAACGCCCCTAACATCGCCACCACCTACATTAAAGTTATTAACCCCTAATCTGCCGCCCCCGGTATCGCCGCCACCTACATACAGTTATTAACCCCTAATATGCCGCCCTTAACATCGCCGCCACCTAAGTAAAAATATTAACCCCTAATCTGCTGCCCCAATGTCGCTGCCACTATACTGAAGTTATTAATCCCTAAACTTCTGGCCTCCAACATCACTAACACTAAATAAATATATTAACCCCTAAACCTAACCCTAAGCATAACCCTAACATAACCCTAAGCCTAACCATAACACCCCTTAATTTAAATATAATTAAAATAAAGCTAAATAAACGTTACAATTATTGCCTAAATAATTCCTATTTAAAACTAAATACATACTTACCTGTAAAAAAAAAACCTAAGCTAGCTATAATATAACTAATAGTTATATTGTATCTATCTTAGGTTTTATTTTTATTTCACAGGTAAGTTTGTATTTATTTTAACTAGGTAGACTAGTTAGTAAATAGTTATTAACTATTTACTAACTACCTAGTTAAAATAAATACAAACTTACCTGTAAAATAAAACCTAACCTGCCTTACACTAAAAACTAACATTACAATAAAATTAATTAAATTATTAAAATACAATCTTCTAAATTACAAAAAATGTAAAACCAGATTATCAAAAATAAAAAAAAACGAATTACTCCTAATCTAATAGCCCTATCAAAATAAAAAATCCCCCCCGAAATAAAAAAAGCCTAGCCTACACTAAACTGCCAATGGCCCTTAAAAGGGCCTTTTGTGTGGCATTGCCCCAAAGAAATCAGCTCTTTTTCTTAGACCTTGAAGGCCGCCTCTAATCTGAAAGCATTTTGACAACTAGAGGGCGTTAGTTCATGTGTTTCAAATAGATAACATTGAGCTCAGGCACGTGAAGCTCCTTGGAGTCAGCACTGATTGGTTAAAAATGTAAGTCTGTCAAAAGAACTGAAATAAGGGGGCAGTTTGCAGAAGCATAGATACAAGGTAATCACAGAGGTAAAAAGGTGTATTAATATAACCGTGTTGGTTATGCAAAACTGGGGAATGGGTAATAAAGGGATTATCTACCTTTTTAAACAAAAAAAATTCAGGTGTTTACTGTCCCTTTAACACTTTACAGTTGCTTTAACTAATGACTTGGAACACATTAAGTGCAACAGTTTTGCCCAAAGCAATGCAAACCTATTTTTAAAGTGTCTGAGACATTATTACATCTTTTATTAGTTTTACGACGAGGTTGGCCCTTTATAAGTAGTTAATTGAAAACATAATTAGTTGGACTGGCACCTTTGTGAAATAATATTTGTTTATGTTTTGCCAAAGAATAAATATTGTTTGACATTTACTCATATAAACACATATAGATGAGATTGAATATTGATGGCAGATTTATTGAATTGTAGAACTGAGACAGCTGCACAATTCAACAAGGTTAATAAGAATGCATATTTACACCTCATGGTAATTTGTTCAAGCCATGGTAGACTTAATATCTCTGAGGATTAATTAAGAAGTTTTAGCAGAAATTACAGAACTATAAAAAAAATCACCTTTTTAACGAGGAGTTGTATTGCAACACACGTTTCTGGAGAAAGGTTATAGTCTTTAGTGAGGAAAGGATTTGAACAATTTTTTTTAGAAGCTTAAGGAGACATTAAACACTTTGAGATAGTAATAAAAAATGATAAATAGCTTAAGTCTGCCCCCCACCAGAAGAACTGGATTGGGGGCTGCACCTTCATGCAGGCTTAGGGGCTGGATTCAGTTTCTTATATGGCTTGTATTTATTCCAATTTGGAGATGGTCTCCAATTAGAGCCAGAGGCTTTAGGGGAGGGAGCAGTTTTCTGTTCTCTATTCTGACGAAAGGAACGAAAACGATTAGTAGCTTTAAATTTTCCCTTAGATATTTTGTCTTGGGGAAGAAAAACTCTCTTTTCCCCAGTAATAGTTGAAATAATAGAATCTAATTAAGAACCAAAAAGGTTTTTACCTTGAAAAGAGAAAGACAGTAATCTTGTTATAGACACCATGTCAGCATTCCAAGATTTAAGCCATAATGCTATTCTAGTCAGGATAGCTAAAGACATACATTTGACGTTGATTTTCAAAACATCAAAAACAGCATCACAAAGAAAATGATTTGTGTGTTGAAATAAAAGGATAGTGTTAGATAATTTAGGGTCTGAAGACAACTGCTGAGCTAAACTGTCTAACCAAAAAGTAGAAGCAGCAGCAACATCAACCATAGATATAAATGGTTTGAGAATATAGCCATTATGTAAATATGCCCTTCTAAGATAAGATTCAAGCTACCTATCTAAAGGATCTTTAAAAGAAGTGCTGTCTTCCATAGGAATGGTAGGAAGTTTAGCAAGAGCGGAAATAGCTCCATCAACCTTAGGGACTGCTTCCCAAAGTTCCAAATTAGCAATAGACAAAGGATACATTTTTTAAAACCTAGAAGAAGAGTTCAAAGAGGTACCAGGTTAAGACCATTCTTTAGCAATGACATTAGAGATAAAAAAAGATTAATCTGTGAAAAAAGATCACCTACAGAGGGTACCTCCTAGTGTAATACTGTGATGATAACGGGAAGGGTGTGTGTCTTTTGATATGGGTATACTCACAAAAATGCCAGCACCCAATGTGCTATTTTGCACAGGTTGGGAACTCTCAGTGCCCCAGCTAACTGTTCCCAGGTGTAGAGAATAAGACCCAGTAATCCAGGAGTCCATGCCAGGTGGATCAGATAAGAAAGCTATATCTATGAAAGAAGATCACATACAAATGGCACCTCCTAGTGTATTACTGTGATAACAAAGGGAAGCGTGTGTTTCTTGTGTTGTAGTTATACTCACAAGAATGGCAGCACACAATGTGCTAAATGGTGTAGGCTGGGAACTCTCAGTGCCCCAGCTAACTGATCCAAGGTGTAGAGAAAAGGGCCCAGTAGTCCAAGTGTCAATACCAGGCAAATCAAACCAAGCTCAGGCTTCCAAGAAGTTCAGTTTATTTTATTTAAAAACAGGATTAAAAACCAAGGGTGCATGCATTCACCCAAAGCATATAAAAAGAATGCAAATAACAGATTGCAACGCGTTTCTCATCTGTGCTAGCTGTTTCATCAGGCATCTGTTATCAAACTGAAAGCACTGGCTTTTAAACATGAACTAACCAATCCCCTCCCTTGAGCTGTAACAGCCCATTTCCTGTCTGGACAGGTGCAATTAATTGACATGTATTCTTCTTTACCATATATGTTTATGGAATTGCAAAACAACTGATGACATTGATTACATCCAAAAGTATAACAAGTTATTCTCAAAAACAAAGTACTCACATCAACCTTATATAAATGCCTATAGTTAAAAGCATAAATGTGTATTTGTAATAAAAAATCTATAAACATATGATAGTTACAGAAAAGAACTAATAAATCCGTCTCTGAAAATATTTTTTACCATCTCTAATAGGACAATGATTGGCGGCAATCTATTCAAACATCAATGATTGACAATCACTATAAATAGCTTAATACATTTTATACATCAACAAGTTCATTAATGAATCATCATTAAATATGAGAGCCTATATATAATATATATAGAGAACCCAAAGTTCCCCCCTTGTACTCAAAAATGACACTCACTGTGTGAATAAATCTATAATATGTAAAAAGTTTGTGCCCAATACAATCTTTTCTGGGGCGTTTGGTAGACTGATTGTGAGCTGATTTACTTGATGCAGGTTGACTAGTTGACAATGTGGTGAATAGCCTGTGTGAAGTCTCCAAATTACAGAGAACACGCTAGTAAAACAACAAGCACGGATATTATTTACGTGTACGTCACAGGGGGCGTGATGTATACGTCACAATAGACATGTTCAGTTAGCATAATCAGTGGAAAATATGAGAATGTCAACAAGTCTGGAAACATATCTATAAACGTCAAATAACGAAGTGCATGCTTAAAGTTAATGGGTATTTCCCTTAACAGCCAATAGCTGCCAAATCTTAGTGCGTCCACCCCATTAGTATGAAGAGGTGTATAAAAATGATATATTTATATATGAAGATACTCTTAACCAATGTGGCATGTGAATAATGTGGTGTGTGAATAACGTTCATAGTTACAGTGGGGCAAAAAAGTATTTAGTCACCCACCAATTGTGCAAGTTCTCCTACTTAAGAAGATGAGAGAGGCCTGTAATTTTCATCATAGGTATACCTCAACTACGAGAGACAAAATGTGGAAACAAATCCAGACAATCACATTGTCTGATTTGGAAAGAATTTATTTGCATATTATGGTGGAAAATAAGTATTTGGTCACCTACAAACAAGCAAGATTTCTGGCTGTCACAGACCTGTATCTTATTCTTTAAGAGGCTCCTCTGTCCTCCACTCATTATCTGTATTAATGGCACCTGTTTGAACTTGTTATCAGTATAAAAGACACCTGTCCACAACCTCAAACAGTCACACTCCAAAGTCCACTATGGTGAAGACCAAAGAGCTGTCGAAGGACACCAGAAACAAAATTGTAGATCTGCACCAGGCTGGGAAGACTGAATCTGCAATAGGCAAGCAGCTTGGTGTGAAGAAATCAACGGTGGGAGCAATAATTAGAAAATGGAAGACATACAAGACCACTGATAATCTCCCTCGATCTGGGGCTCCACACAAGATCTCACCTCGTGGGGTCAAAATGATCACAAGAACGGTGAGCAAACATCCCAGAACCACACGGGGGGACCTAGTGAATGACCTGCAGAGAGCTGGGACCAACGTAACAAAGGCTACCATCAGTAACACACTACGCCGCCAGGGACTCAGATCCTGCAGTGTCAGATGTCCCCCCCTGCTTAAGCCAGTACATATCTGGGCCAGTCTGAAGTATGCTAGAGAGCATTTGGATGATCCAGAAGCAGATTGGGAGAATGTCATATGGTCAGATTAAACCAAAGTAGAACTGTTTGGTAGAAACACAACTCGTCGTGTTTGGAGGAGAGAGAATGCTGAGTTGCAACCAAAGAACACCATACCTACTGTGGAGCATGGGGGTGGCAACATCATGCTTTGGGGCTGTTTCTCTGCTAAGGGAACAGGACGACTGATCCGTGTACATGAAAGAATGAATGGGCCATGTATCGTGAGATTTTGAGTGCAAACCTCCTTCCATCAGCAAGGGCATTGAAGATGAAACGTGGCTGGTTCTTTCAGCATGACAATGATCCCAAACACACCGCCTGGGCAACAAAGGAGTGGCTTCGTAAGAAGCATTTCAAGGTCCTGGAGCGGCCTAGCCAGTCTCCAGATCTCAACCCCATAGAAAACCTTTGGAGGGAGTTGAAAGTCCATGTTGCCCAGCGACAGCCCCAAAACATCACTGCTCTAGAGGAGATCTGCATGCAGGAATGGGCCAACATACCAGCAACAGTGTGTGACAACCTTGTGAAGACTTACAGAAAACATTTTACCTCTGTCATTGCCAACAAAGGATATATAACAAAGTATTGAGATGAACTTTTGATATTGATCAAATACTTATTTTCCACCATAATTTGCAAATAAATTCTTTCCAAATCAGACAATGTGAATGCCTGGATTTGTTTCCACATTTTGTTTCCCATAGTTGAGGTATACCTATGAAGAAAATTACAGGCCTCTCTCATCTTCTTAAGTGGGAGAACTTGCACAATTGGTGGCTGACTAAATACTTTTTTGCTCCACTGTATATGTGAAGTTGTATCGGGTGGGGTGTGCCTTTGCATGTTGCGTATAGTAAAGATTCTGATAGTATTTGGGTCGTGGAATAAAAAACAAAATGCTGTGAGGCCCATTTATCAAGCTCCGAATGGAGCTTGAGGGCCCGTGTTTCTGGCGAGTCTTCAGACTCGCCAGAAACACAAGTTATGGAGCAGCGGTCTAAAGATCGCTGCTCCATAACCCTGTCCGCCTGCTCTGATGAGGCGGACAGGAATCACCACAATTCAACCAGATCGAGTACGATCGGGTTGATTGACACCCCCCTGCTGGCGGCCGATTGGCCGCGAGTCTGCTCAGGGCGGCGTTGCACCAGCAGCTCTTGTCCGACAGACATTTGTTAAATAGGCCTCTATGTGTTGATTACCTTATATATAAAATTAAGTGATGTGTCTCCTACTTCTATGGGGTAATGAGTGAGCTAAGTGATAAACAGAGGGAAATATAGGAGGTGTAGTTTTGTGAATCATGTATGATTCATATATTTAATTGAATAATATATCTCCTACTACTGTAGGATAATGCGCAAACTGGGCAAACCTAATTGTGTATAAATGTACACATGAGATGCTCGAACTACTGGTGGTGATAAACAGGGTGAAGAAAAATAGGGGTGGTGTTCTATGAAATGTAGATGTTTGACATTGTGATATCTATATAATAGCCTGTAACAATCCCCTATATGTAGTGCTAGTGATAAATAGATGTGTGCAGGGGAAAGATAGTGTAGATAAATGGTGTTATAAGAAATATGCATTTTAAAAAAGCCCAAATACGTAGTGATAAATAGAATGAAAAAAAAGATATAAAGTATGTGTGTGTAATAAATGTGGTAGGCTGCCAGAGGGTTGACCTACTCATAGTCATGAGATATGTTATTATATCATGAGATATGTTATTATCTAAGGGGACACCTCAAAATAAGAGAGATTTGAGAAACTAGCTAAAGGTATATTTAACCTCTCAAGTTATAAGCTCAGTGATGATGACATCAGATTCTTAGGCAAAGGCTTATCATATTGTTCCTTCAACAGCCATAAGATCTTTGATCTTTTTGTAGACATTAATAAATTCATCCGTAAATTAGCCCTTTTAAAAACATTTCGCTATCAAAACAATGAAAAAGAAAAATATAGGTGTTCCTATCCTAACAGTTGAAGAATGAAAGGGAAAATGATATTATTATCCATAGTGACATTCATAGGGATATAGATACCATGATTGAAGGTTTATATGAATGCTATCTTCACACAGACCTATGTCCCAAATCCCAATATATGCCCTATATGCCAAATTCCTAACCTGTGCCAAATAGCACATTGGGTGCTGCCATTTTTGTGAGTATACCCATATCACAAGACACACACCCTTCCCTTTATCATCGCAGTATTACTCTAGGAGGCGCCCTCTGTATGTGATCTTTTTTCATAGATTCATATCTTTTTTATTTTCCTTGTTTATACTTGACGTTCATCGTGGATTTCACCACCTGGGATTGCACCAATTGCAACTGAAGTTACATCTGACACTGGTCTGTTTGCCGGTCCTCAATTTGGAATCAGATAAGAACTTTGTTGGTGTCTCTATCTGTGACACAAATATTGTGCCTCTTTCTCCTTATCTATATAGTGTTAACCATATATATCTTGTAAACTTTGATATTATTGTATCTAGTTCAAATGATCACCATCTCTTTGTACTATTGCGCCCCTAAAGTTGGATACGCTAGTGTTACCAGCAGCTTTTGTACACATTAGAGATAGCATCTAGAATCGGAAAAACTTCAGGTGTAATAACAGTAGTCAACGATTACAAGAATTATCATCAGGAGGTTTAGACTCCTCAATACCCAAAGTAAATAAAACTTTCTTCAAAAGTGAGCGAATATGTTCAATTTTAAATAAAAAAGATTTATCAATTTCTGTCTATGATATAGGATCCTCTGAATAAGAGGAACCCCCATCAGTAGAAGATACATCAGTATGCTGTTGATCAGTACAAAATTCAGTGGATGCATTTGTATTCATAGAAATATTATGAGCATGTAATAATTTATCAAAACAGAAGCCACATAATTGAAGAATTTAAATCAGCTTTTTTTTTTTTTACAATAAACACACTTAGCTTTGGAAGAAATATGTTCAGGCAGTTCAGTTTCTATAAAAACATCAGTGGCAGGTTCACATCATGGCAAAAAAATGTAACAAACAAAAATGAAAAGTAACATTAGTTGCAAAATATCACATTCTCCTTAAATACAGCAAATTTCACGAATGCTTATTAAAAAACGTTATAGTTAATATCAATGATGGATAAAAACAAGCATTATAGCTCTCTTAAATAATATAAGAACACAGAGTGAAGTTGGAGCAGCTTTTTTAACTAGAGAATATGCCCAAAAAAGGTGCAAAATGATGACGCGTCATGAAGTAAAAAGAACCTCAGAGAATGCAGAGGTAATAAGGGCCTAAAGGTATGCATTTTTAAATAATAAATAAAACCCCACATTCAAATTTCTAAGCAAAATTTCCAATACTGATACTGTTTCATGACACGTAAAGGAAAATAAAAGCAACCATTCTCATGGGCAATATATATATATATATATATATATATATATACACACATAAATATTAAGAACTTTAAAAAATAAATATATTTACCTTAAGACACCCATCCACATATAGCAGACAGCCAAACCAGTACTGAAACATATCAGCAGTGGTAATGGTAGATGAGTATAATGTCGATCTATAAAGGGAAGCAGCAGATGAATCCCTGCATTCGAATTTACAGCGAGCCTTATGAATAGATTTCCCATAGATGAAAACATGGTATCATCAGGCAATACTCCCTTCATATCCCTCATGCAAACACTGTACTTAGAGAGGAACTGGGCTTCAATATGCTCACATCTTGCTTCACCACCTCTTAAGGAGGCAAAGTTTTTAAAACTGAGGTATAAGTGAGGTGGGAGGTGTATTTATAGGCATTTGAGTTTTGAGAAACTTTGCCTCCATCTGTTAGGATATATGTATATCCCATCAGTAACAAGCTTGTGGACTCTTGCCACCTATATGAAAGAATTATATATATATATATATATATATATATATATATATATATATATATATATATATATAGTCTGCAATATACTTTCATTGTTTATTTTGTCCCCCTTTACTGTAATTCCATTCTGGAATTGTGAGCTTTTTAGTTCCTGTTAGAAATGGAAGTGCAGAACACTGTTATATAACATACAGCCATTGGCTACACACTCTAGTGAATCATTTATACCTGTCCCTAACTGGCCACAGCAGAGAAGGTAACCTAAGTTACAACATGGCAGCTCCCATTGGTTTATAGACACTAAAACTTTACACTTATTTTGTCAATATTTAACCCCTTAGTGACCAGACCACTTTTCAATTTGTTGACCATCTGGGACCAAGGCTATTTTTGCATTTCTGCGATGTTTGTGTTTAACTGTAATTTTCCTCTTACTCATTTACTGTACCCACACATATTATATACTGTTTTTCTCGCCATTAAATGGACTTTCTAAAGATATGATTATTTTCATCATATCTTATAGTTTACTATAAAAAAAATATAAAATATGAGGAAAAAATAAAAAAAAATGCACTTTTTCTAACTTTGAGCCCCAAAATCTCTTACACATCTACAACCACCATAAAATACCAATGCTAAACAGTTTCTAAATTTTGTCCTGAGTTTATAAATACCCAATGTTTACATGTTCTTTGCTTTTTTTGTAAGTTATAGGGCAATAAGTACAAGTAGCACTTTGCTATTTCAAAACCATGTTTTTTCAAAATTGGCGATAGTTACATTGTAACACCAATATCTGTCAGGAATCCCTGAATAACCCTTCAAATGTATATATTTTTTAAAAGAAGACAACCTAAGGTATTAAACTTGGGGTATTTTACCACCAATCTATGCCAAAGTTTGGGGGAAAAAAAAAAGAATTTGATTTTTTGACAAAATAGCAATTTAAGAATACATTTACTGATAATATTAAGGGTTACTGCCAAATAACACCCTAATATGTCTTCAGCAGCATCTCCTGGGTACAGTGATATCACCCATGTATAGGTGTGTCGGGTTCTCGGGGGGTTAAAAGCTCTTATTTTTAGAGAGCGCATTCCAGTTTTTCAACTTGGAATTTTCACATCGGTCATCATTCACCCATGTCCTATTTGGGACATTTCTGAAGCTGGCCAATGAAATTTACCCCCATAAAACCATATATTTTTGAGAAGTAGACCCCCTAGGGTATTTGAAATGCTGGTATTTTCACACTTTCCATGAACTTATTTAACCACCAGTCTTTGTCAAACTTTTGGGTAGTCATTTTTTTGTGTTATTTTTCACACACATTGTACTTTAGGCATGGATTCTCAGTTCCTGTTATGTGTTACTGCCAAAAAAACACCTCAATATGTGTTCAACAACATCTCCTGAGTACAGTGATACCACCCATGTATAGGTGTGTTGAATTCTCTGGGGGCTAGAAGACCTTATTTTTAGGAAGCGCATTCCAGTTTTTCAACTTGGAATTTTCACATCGGTCATCATGCACCCATGTCCTATTTGGGACATTTCTGAAGCCGGTCAATGCAATTTACCCCCATAAAACCATATATTTTTGAGAAGTAGACCCCCTAGGGTATTTGAAATGCTGGTATTTTCACACTTTCCATGAACTTATTTAACCACCAGTCTTTGTCAAACTTTTGGGTAGTCATTTTTTTGTGTTATTTTTCACACACATTGTACTTTAGGCATGGATTCTCAGTTCCTGTTATGTGTTACTGCCAAAAAACACCTCAATATGTGTTCAACAACATCTCCTGAGTACAGTGATACCACCCATGTATAGGTGTGTTGGGTTCTCTGGGGGCTAGAAGGCCTTATTTTTAGGAAGCGCATTCCAGTTTTTCAACTTGGAATTTTCACATCGGTCATCATGCACCCATGTCCTATTTGGGACATTTCTGAAGCCGGCCAATGAAATTTACCCCCATAAAACCATATATTTTTGAAAAGTAGACATCCTAGGGTATTTCAAATGCAGGTATTTTAACACTTTCCATACACTAATTCAACCACTAGTCTTTGTCAAACTATTGGGCATTCATTTTTTTGTGTTATTTTTCACATACATTGTACTTTAGACATGGATTCACATCTCCTGAGTTCAGTGATACCACCTATGCATAGGTTTGGTGGCTTGTTTGGGTGGTGCAATGCCAAATGTCTGACATGTGTTTGTGATTTCTTTTCACATTTAACATATTTTCTTTGCCTATCGTCTTTTTTGGGGGTCTTTTAACATACCCCAATTTATTTGTTTTCCATAAATGTTATTATATTTAAAAAGTTGACACCCCAAGGTATTATACATGGAGTGGTTTGATGACTTTGATGCACCGTTTTAGCCCAAAAAATTGGAGAAAGTATATAGTGGTAATTTTTCAATTTTCATTGTTACAGACACATTGCTTTTTTACTATGATTTAGGAGAGACTGTTGTAAGTTATTGCAAAAGAATACTTCAGGTTGTTTTCTGCAAGGCACCCTGAGTACACCTATGCCCCCCATGCATAGGTTTGCCAGGATTTTGGGAAGGTTATGTTACATGATTTTAGTTATTAAAAATGAGAGTATTTCTTCTGATAGGCCTATCTTTAGTTTGGGGCCTATCGCATACCCCACTTTTATTTATTGCATTCAAAGTGTATATTTTTTAAATGTTGACACCCCAAGGTATTGTATATGGTGTGCTTTGATGCCTTTAAAGCAACCGTTTTAGCCCAAAAAATTGGAGAAAATGTATGGTGGTAATTTTTCAATTTTCATTTTTACAGACACATTGCTTTTTGACTATGATTTAGGAGAGATTGTTGTAAGTTATTGCAAAAGAATACTTCAGGTTGTTTTCTGCAAGGCACCCTGAGTACACCTATGCCCCCCATGCATAGGTTTGCCAGGATTTTGGGAAGGTTATGTTACAATTTTATGACTTGTGATTTTAGTTATTAAAAATTAGAGTATTTCTTCTGATAAGCCTATCTTTAGTTTGGGGCCTATCGCATACCCCACTTTTATTTATTGCATTCAAAGTGTATATTTTTTAAATGTTGACACCCCAAGGTATTGTATATGGTGTGCTTTGATGCCTTTGAAGCAACCGTTTTAGTCCAAAAAATTGGAGAAAGTGTATGGTGGTAATTTTTCAATTTTCATTTTTACAGACACATTGCTTTTTGACTATGATTTAGGAGAGATTGTTGTAAGTTATTGCAAAAGAATACTTCAGGTTGTTTTCTGCAAGGCACCCTGAGTACACCTATGCCCCCCATGCATAGGTTTGCCAGGATTTTGGGAAGGTTATGTTACAATTTTATGACTTGTGATTTTAGTTATTAAAAATGAGAGTATTTCTTCTGATAGGCCTATCTTTAGTTTGGGGCCTATCGCATACCCCACTTTTATTTATTGCATTCAAAGTGTATATTTTTTAAATGTTGACACCCCAAGGTATTGTATATGGTGTGCTTTGATGCCTTTGAAGCAACCGTTTTAGCTCAAAAAATTGGAGAAAGTGTATTATGGTGGTAATTTTTCAATTTTCATTGTTACAGACACATTTCTTTTTGACTATGATTTAGGAGAGACTGTTGTAAGTTATTACAAAAACATACTTCAGGTTGTTTTCTGCAAGGCACCCTGAGAACACCTATGTCCCCCATGCATAGGTTTGACAGGGGTTTTGGTTAAAAAAAAAACAGGCCCAATTTTAGAAACAAATAGAGTAGTGAAATGTAAAAATCTGGCACAGTAAAAGTAAAAAAAACAAAAAAACATTTAACTATAAACATAACCAAATATATATATATATATATATATATAACAGCAAATGTATTTATTTTTTAAAAAATTGACCATTGTATGGTACCGCTTGAAGCAGTCCCCAATGCAGAGTGCAGGCTGTCCAGGGCAATCAGGACAGTGATATATGGTGTCCCTTCTCTTCCCCCTCTTGGTACAGACTCTGCATTTTTTTTGTGGTTTCTGCTTTGCGGCAGTAGGGGGGATTTTAAAAATAAAATGGGTAGCCCCAACTCTGCTCTCTCCCATCACCGCCCGGGGAGCAGGTGCATCATGGTACAAAATCCCCGTAATAATCTGGAGCTGAAACTGTAAAAAAGTCTTTTTAACTCTGGGGTTTGCTTTTTTGAACAACAAAAAAGCGTTGTGGGTTGCAATCTGCATTAGGTAAATTGCAACCTTTTTGTACCAGGCCCTTGTCTTCCGCATAATTAGGTAGGGCTGCAGCAGCTGATCAGCCAGATCAACCCCACCCATATGCCGGTTATAAGACTTGATGCACACTGGCTTCCTTATGATCTCAGCTCTGCCACATACAGAAACCGCCACCGTCCTCTCTGTGTGGATGGTGGTAAGAAGGTATACATCCTTCTTGTCTCTGTACTTAAGTGCCAACAGCTCCTCTTGTCGCAGAGCTGAGGTCTCCCCCTTTCGTAGCCGGGTGCGTACAAGCTGTCCTGGGAAACCTGCGCGGTTCTTTTTAATTGTACCGCAAGCTACTGTATCAAAGCAATACAGTAGCTTGAACAAAAGGACACTTGTATAAAAATTGTCTAAGTACAAGTGATACCCTTTGTTCATTAGGGGTAATATCAGGTCCCAGACAATCTTGCCAGTGGTTCCCATATGTTCTGGGCAACCTGGAGGGTCAAGTTGGCTATCCTTTCCCTCATACACCCAGAAGGCCTGAGTATACCCAGTCTCGCTCTCACAGAGCTTATACACCTTTACCCCATATCTGGAGTGCTTGGAAGGAATAAACTGCTTGAATCCCAGCCTTCCCTTATACTTCATTAGGGATTCATCAACGCATATATTCCTTCCAGGTGTATAAGCCTCTGCAAACCTGGCAGAAAAGTGGGTTATCAGGGGGCGGATTTTATACAGCCTGTCAAATTGGGGATGCTCCCTAGGGGGGCACAGGCTGTTGTCGCTGAAGTGCATGAAATGCAGAATCATTTCATACCTCTTCCTCAACATAATCTGGGAGAAAATGGGGGTAGAGCAGATGTGGCTAGTACTCCAGTAGGAGCGAATGGAGGGTTTCTTTATGATGCCCATCAGCATGGTCAATGCCCAGAATTTTTTGAATTCTGGCACATTGATGGGGGCCCATTGCTGCTTTGCCAAATATGTTCCAGGCTTTGCAGCACGGAACTGATGGGCATATAAATTAGTTTGGGCGACAATGTTCCCCAATACATCATCGCCCAGAAACACTTCCAGAAACTGCTGGGGGCTAAAACCTGCCACATCTATATTTATGCCAGCATTTGCTGTGAAGGGTGGGATATCTGGCCTCTGGAGATGAGGTGTTACCCACTCTTCAGCAGCAATGGCAGCAACACGCCTCCTTCTGGCAGGGGGGCTAGCAGGGGGGCTGGTAGGGGGTCTAGCAGCCACAGATACATCACTATCAGTTGAGACTGCATCTAGTGATGTATCTGAGCATATGGCAGGGTCAAAATTGGGGTCTGAGTCAGACATAGAGGCATCTGACTCTGACGCAAGGATGGCATACGCCTCCTCAGCACTATATATTTTCTGTGACATTTTTGTATCTGTCACAGAAAAAATGTACTAAATTTTTTTAAATTAAATTAATTAACTAAATAAACTAGCAAAAAACTGCTATGCTACTGCCAGTGATTTATAGCGATCACTGGCAAGCTAGGGGTTAATGGCTCTGAAAATTAAATTAAATTAACTAAATGGTTCTGAAAAGAGCCTCTGGATTTTTAAAAAATTACAACAACAAAATTAACCCTAAAAAAATGCACAGACAGCAAAAAAGTACAGCTATGCTACTGCCAGTGATTTATAGCGATCACTGGCAAGCTAGGGGTAAATGGCTCTGAAAATTAAATTAAATTAACTAAATGGTTCTGAAAAGAACCTCTGGATTTTTAAAAAATTACAACAAAATTAACCCCTAAAAAAATGCACAGACAGCAAAAAAGTACAGCTATGCTACTGCCAGTGATTTATAGAGATCACTGGCAAGCTAGGGGTTAATGGCTCTGAAAAGAGCCTTTGGTTCTATATTTTTTTAACAACTAAAAGAATTAAATCTCTCTCTGCAAAAAAACAGGTCTCTCTCTCTCTCCAACAAAATGGCAAGTGAGGAGAGGGAGGGAGATCCACACTGATCAGTGTCAATATTTACAAATATTGACATGATCAGACAAATGGGGTATTTTATTATTATTATTTTTTTTTGGGTGGGAGGCTCAGATTGGGTGACCCTAGCTTGCCCCTATGATGAGGCAGGCTAGGGACACCCCCAGAGGCCCCATGATGCACTGGGCATCGCCATCTTGGATGCCTAGTGAAGGGGGAGGGGGGGGCTATTTAGGGCTTTTTTTTTATTTTATACGTTTTTTTTTTAAAAACAAATTACTTTTATTTTATAACTAACTAAGTGCCTCGACCCACCGAGGCACTTAGCACACAAGCAGAGCATCGGAAGCGTGTCCGATTGCTTCTGATGCTCTGAAACACTGCCGAGCTCCACGTGGAGCGAAACCGGAAGTGATCACTCGTGGGGGAGTGATCAATCCGGTCCCGGCTCTCGGGAACAGTATTGCAGGATGCCTAGACCTCAAGGCAAGCCTGCAATACTGTTAGAGCAGCTGGAAGCGATTTCGATCGCTTCCAGTGCTCTGTTTAACCGACGACGTATGCCATACGTCCTCGGACGTTAAGTGCTTTTTTTTTGAGGACGTATGGCATACGTCGTCGGTCGTTAAGGGATTAAACAGCTAATGAAACTTTAAAAAATACATCTACATGTTATTCTCAGACTAATCTTTTCTATGACTGCATCATTCTATCTAGCATTTATTTACACCTAGCTCACTTACCTGCAGCGCTGGTATTACGAGTTTTCAGAAACCCGTCGTTAAAAGACAAGAAGTGAGTGTTGAGCAAAATTTTGCTCATTACCACACTCCGATACCAGCGCTGCTTAAGTCAGCGGTGAGCTGGTGTAACGTGCTTGTGCACGATTTCCCCATAGAAATCAATGGGGAGAGCCGGCTGAAAAAAAGTCTAACACCCGCAAAAAAGCAGTGTAAAGCTCCCTAACGCAGCCCCATTGATTCCTATGGGGAAATAAAATTTATGTCTACACCTAACACCCTAACATGAACCCCGAGTCTAAACACCCCTAATCTTACACTTATTAACCCTAATCTGCCTCCCCTGACATTGCTGACACCTGCATTATAATATTAACACCTAATCTGCCGCTCCGGACACCGCCGCCACCTACATTATACTTATGAACCCCTAATCTGCTGCCCCCAACATCGCCGCCACCTACATTATATTTATTAACCCCTAATCTGCCGCCCCCAATGTTGCCGCCACCTACCTACACTTATTAACCCCTTCATCCGACGACTAAAACAGAATGAAGGGAAATGGTAATCAAACAGCGCCAAAATGTACCACCACACAAGCTTCTCTTTGAAAAGGCGAGATCTCCCAACCGGATCTCGAATGGAAGATAGAATATGCCAAGAGGGAGCGCTACAATATCCTTGTTAGGGGACAGGTAGCTTAAGGTGGTGTCCACGATATGTACTTTCGATTTAGCGGATTATTATAATCTAGCCAATAACCTTAATAATAGGGAAATTCTAAAAGTTGCCAAAGGTATAAATTTTAAATTTTAATAGTTTGCCATACGTATTGTAACATAAAGCACAATAAAAACATTTGATGCAATAAGAAAAATAAATAAAATAAATAAAATACAATATCACGTGGTCTAATGAATTCAGAACAAGTTAAATGATACAATTGTTAGAATAGTTTTTATACTTATTTTAGACTTATTTTGTTTTTAACAATTGTATATATATTTTTTATCAGGAAGTACAAATGACTAACATAACATAAAACCTGATAAGAAAAATCTAATTGTATGTCCAATTAAGAAAGTCCCAAGGATAGATATCCAAAATACGACCTAATGTATGTCCATGTAAGGAAATCCCAAACTGGTGTGTCCAAATTATAATCCAATCCTAATCTGAAATATAGTTAAGTAGTAGTGATGGTGAATCCGTGTGATAAAAAAATGCCAAAAAATAAAAAAATCAGAAATGCGGTGTAAAAATCAAAAATTAAAAATTAGAGTATGTATATATATATATATATATATATGTAAAAAAAAGGGAAAAAGGGACCAAAAAATGTAAAAAAGTAAAAAAGGTGTGCACCTAAAAATGTGAGTTTATAAATAAATGATCCTGAATATAATCCTATAAAAATGTCCTAAAAAATATATATATATGAAAGGTGTTGAGGATGTACCCTCAAAATGATTATATAGGTGTAACGATCCTATTCAAAGTGAGTCCTTTATATTCCAAAAAAATGTGTATTATATCCCAAATGTGAAAAAATTGTTGAGTGAGTATCCTAATTATGTAGTAATCCTCTTCCAAATATAAAATTGAGTACTTTGAAATGACGTCAAAATCCTAAAATGAAAAAGATATAGACATAGTGCAATAATGCTACTGAATTCAAGCAAAATAAGTATTGTACTCACCAAATAACCCTGAGCCGTGATACCAATATCAATCTACACGTTTTGGTCCGGTAGGGACCTTTCTCAAGATTGGAATCGGCAGTTGGTAATCTTACCTTAAATAAGTCTCAGCCAATTAGGCGTCTCAAAAAATTGCGCCATAAAAATTGCGCCAAAAAGCTATGTTCGCATTTAGTAGTTGCCCATATGTAAGTGGTTATGCTTGCCCCGGAAGTGTTGTAACACTTTGAGAATATATTTCCATTTTAGTTATCCAATGACTTGTCCGCCGTGTGTGTTAGCTAACCGGATGTTGTTACCGGATGCGCGTTCTGGCCGGAAGTGGCATCACATCCTCTACGTACACTTCCGGTTATGCGCTTTCTTTTTGCGGCATATGTTTCCGGCTAGGCACGTGTGTATCGGCGGCAAAAGGGAAGATGTCTAATTCTATATGGGTTACACTAAAAGTTTAGTAAATGGTATCACTAACTCAGGTTATATGGTGTATGTAGATCTTAATATAAGTTAATATTAGCCCAAATAAAGGGAAAATAAATGTAAATGCATCTCTAAAATTGACAAGTTTTATGTTATGTTAGTCATTTGTACTTCCTGATAGAATAGTTTTTATACTTATTTTAGACTTATTTTGTTTTTAACAATTGTATATATATTTTTTAACAATTGTATCATTTAACTTGTTCTGAATTCATTAGACCACGTGATATTGTATTTTATTTATTTTTCTTATTGCATCAAATGTTTTTATTGTGCTTTATGTTACAATACGTATGGCAAACTATTAAAATTTAAAATTTATACCTTTGGCAACTTTTAGAATTTCCCTATTATTAAGGTTATTGGCTAAATTATAATAATCCGCTAAATCGAAAGTACATATCGTGGACACCACTTTAGATACCTGTCCCCTAACAGGGATATTGTAGCGCTCCCTCTTGGCATATTCTATCTATAAAACAGAATGAAGGTACCTTTAAATGAAGGTACCTTTAAGTGACGTCATCCAAGATGACGTCCCTTAGAATCCTATTGGCTGATAGAATTCTATCACCCAATCGGAATTAAGGTAGGAAAAACCCTATTGGCTGATTGGATCAGCCAATAGGATTGAAGTTCAATCCTATTGGCTGATCCAATCAGCCAATAGGATTGAGCTCGCATTCTATTGGCTGTTCCAATCAGCCAATAGAATGCAAGCTCAATCCTATTGGCTGATTGCATCAGCCAATCGGAATCTAAGGGACGCCATCTTGGATGACGCCACTTAAAGGTACATTCATTCTGTTTTAGTCGTCGGATGAAGAGGATGCTCCGCGTCGGAAGTCTTGAAGATGAACCCGCCCCGCGCTGGATGGATGAAGATAGAAGATGCCGTCTGGATGAAGACTTCTGCCCGTCTGGAGGACCACTTCTGCTGGGCTTGGATGAAGACTTATGCCCATCTGGAGGACCACTTCGCCCCGCTTGGATGAAGACTTCTGTCCGTCTGGAGGACCACTTTGCCCGGATTGGATGAAGTCGTCTCCCGGTAAGTCGATCTTCAGGGGTTTTTTTTAAGGGTGTATTGGGTGGGTTTTATTTTTTAGATTAGGGTTTTAAGGGCTATTGGTAGTTTAGATTAGGCTAGGGTTTTTTTTTTTATTTTGGGGGGGCTTTTTTATTTTAATTTTAATAGGGCTATTAGGTGTAATTAGTTTAACCCCTTAATGACCACAATGTACCCTATATGTCACTGGTCGTTAAGGGTTTTTTCAGGACATAATAGCACAAGTCTAGCAAGAAGACGCTATTATTACCCTCCCTCCAGCAGGCTTTGTGGAATAGAGCAGTCTCAACGCTGGTGGCAAGACCGCGCTATAAAACAATCAAGTCCCAAAAAAAAGGCCAGTGACATACAGGGTACGTCGCTGGTCCTTAAGGGGTTAAATTTCTGTAATTTGTTTATTATTTTCTGTAATTTAGTGGGGTTTTTTGTACTTTAGCTAATTGAATTTAATTTAGGTAATTGTATTTAATTTAGTTAATTTATTTAATTATAGTGTAGTGTTAGGTGTTAGTGTAACTTAGGTTAGGTTTTATTTTACAGGTACTTTTGTATTTATTTTAGCTAGGTAGTTATTAAACAGTTAATAACTATTTAATAACTATTCTACCTAGTTAAAATAAATACAAACTTGCCTGTAAAATAAAAATAAATCCTAAGCTGGCTACAATGTAACTATTAGTTATATTGTAGCTAGCTTAGGGTTTATTTTATAGTTAAGTATTTAGTTTTAAATAGGAATAATTTAGTTAATAATAGGAATATTTATGTAGATTTATTTAATGGCTCCCATTTATCATTTTGCATGCGGAGAAGGTGCGTGCAAGGTTCTCACGAGAAAATCTGCATGACTTTGAAGCCTCTGGAGCAGCATCGTGTGCCGGAATATAAAGGGACAGTCTCCTCGACAATTTTTATTTTTTAAAAAGATAGATAATCCCTTTATTACCCATTACCCAGTTTTGCATAACCAACACAGTTATAATAATACACTTTTTACCTCTGTGATTACCTTGTATTTAAGCCTCTGCAAACTGCCTCCTTACCTCAGTTCTTTTGACAGACTTGCATTTTAGCCAATCAGTGCTGACTCATAAATAACTTCATGGAGTGAGCACAATGTTACCTGTATGGCACACATGAACTAGTGCTGTCTAGCTGTGAAAAACCATCAAAATGCGCTGAGATAAGAGGCAGCCTTCAAGGGTTTAGAAATCAGTTTGAGCCTACCTAGGTTTAGCTTTCAACAAAGAATACCAAGAGAAAAAAAGCAAATTTGCATGCCCTATCTGCATCATGAAAGTTTAATTTTGACTTGACTGGCCCTTTAAGATTGATTAAGCTAGTGCCACCCTGCCCTCATGCATTCAATTGCGTGAGAGCAGGGCTTGTCCCAGACGGATGAGTATGACTGGTGCTTCTTAAAGGGATATTAAACAGTACTCCTTTAGTAAAAAAAAAATAATATGTAACATAAAAAGAAAGACACTGTGTAAAAAACACACATTTCTTTTCTTGAAAAATTATTACATAGAGATTGAGACTGAGTGTAGCCACTAGAATGTAAGCTCATTTGGCAAAATCTCCCATTATATACTTCTAAAGTAAGTAACAGTAATCTTCTTACAGCTATAACCACCAGCAATCATTGCTACAGAGTGCAGGAAGATATAATACAAAAATATTAGACAGGTTTTCTAATTACAACTGTGTGATGAGGCTGAGCTGCTCCAGTTTGTTCTGTGAGGGAGGACTCGGTGGTGGATAGTGTGATGTTAATGCGGAAGGATATGCATGGCCATTGAGCAGCCAAAAACTGGCCACCAAAAGCATCAAAGGGACACTGAACCCAAATGTTTTCTTTTGTGATTCAGATAGAGCATGAAATTTTAAGCAACTTTCTAATTTACTCCTATTATCAAATGTTCTTTATTCTCTTGGTATCTTTATTTGAAATGCAAGAATGTAAGTTTAGATGCTGGCCCATTTTTGGTGAATAACCTAGGTTGTCCTTTCTGATTGGTGGATAAATTCATCCACCAATCAAAAACTGCTGTCCAGAGTCCTGAACCAAGAAAAAAAGCTTAGATGCCTTCTTTTTCATATAAAGATAGCATGAGACCGAAGAAAAATTGATAATAGGAGTAAATTAGAAAGTTGCTTAAAATTGCATGCTCTATCTGAATCACGAAAGAAAATTTTTGGGTTCAGTATCCCTTTAACCACACTTGTAGTGTACAGTTTGCTCCACTAGAGTCCAGACAAATGCGCTGCTGATTTTTTTGATGTATCTTTAAAGTGATGGTAAATCCTAGCGTTTGTGAAATTTACCAGTGGAACAAATAAAGGGGACTTTTATTTGTTAGGAATAAAATACTTCATGCTGAAAGCATCTTTATTTGTTTGAAGCGTTGGCCACACTGAGCTCCTCAGGCAGCCCATGGCAAAATGCTATTTAGTTGTGAGGTGACGTTTCCATCTCTTAGCCAAAAGCTGTGCGGGCCAGCTGGCGCCAATCCGGATAGTAGCACGCTATTGGCTAAGAGGTGGAAACATTACCTCACAGTAAAATAGCATTCTGCCGTGGGCTGCCTGAAGCGCTCAGCACGGCGAACGCTTCAGACAAATAAAGGAACTTTCCGCATGAAGTATTTTATACTTTATGACTGAAAGTCCTCTTTATTTGTTCCACTGGTAAATCCTAGCGTTTCAAAAACACTAGGATTTGCCATCACTTTAAGTAGGCGTGCTTTGGATGCTGTTAAAGAGGATAATGCTGTATAACAATCCCTCTTTCAGTGGACCTCAGAAGATAATATTCTGGACTGCCACATAATTACTGGTTTCTAAAAGTACATTTGCATAACTAAGTCCTGGACCAAAACTGTTGCAGTTGTGTTTCCCAATCACTGTTCTATAATATTCTATTGTCAGTTTTTTATGAAATGATAAGTCTAGAAATTGAAATATAACTTTGACTTGTTTATTTGCGCATAAAAACTTAATTGAACACAGAACCATTATAATTATTATAGTCATTTTATATAGCATGATAATTATAGTGGCAAGATTAAGTGTGAATTTCCATTTCATTTTTGTGATAATACCGAGTAGTTATACTGTGAAATAGCACATTTATTGTTAAGCATTTAACATTTATGAGGCATAGAAACACTAAATTCCTTCTGTTAAATAAAATCTATTTTTTTTCTTGTTGTGTTTGGGAATTTATTAGCATTTATGAGAAAGCACCATAAACCATTTTATACAAACAATAACATCCCATGGCGTTTAAATCTTGCTTTGTAGATTGTGTTTCAGTTGAATTTAAATTTATGTTTTCTGTTTTAATAAACCTTTTCTTTAAACAAGTCATTTTTCTGCACATCTCAACTTATTCTTCACTTTATGAAATATTCTTTAGAAATTAATATTTTCTTCACTATTTTATTGTGTGCTCAATTTTTAAAGGGATATAAAACACTGAGTTTATAATATAAAGGGCTAGATTAGTGGGTCATAATCGATAGTCATACCTCCCAACATTTCAAAATTCAAAAGAGGGACACCCCTCCCCGCGGCAAAAAATTTAAATGTAGTGGGCAGGAGCAGGGGCGAGGCTTAAAAAAATAATAAGACCAAAGTAATATAAATACAATTCTAAATAAAGTCATATCTTTTAATACTCTTAGGCAGCAAATCAAACACAAGCTCAAACCACTGGTATAGCTATGTGAGCTCTGTATTTAATTAACCTTTGCAGAGACAGTGCTAAATATTTTTATCTTAATTGGACATTTAATAATAGATTCTTTAAAACTGCACTCTGCATTCCCCATTAATATTCTAGATTTTGGCCTTTAAACTTAGCAAAAATGCACAGTAACACACTACATAGCATACACTTACATATGCACATACACACACACTACATATCATTCACTTATACAGGCAGATACACACACACTACATAACATACACTCACACATACAGATACACACACACACACTACATACCATACACTTATACAGGCAGATACACACACTACATAGCATACACTTATACAGGCAGATACACACACTACATAGCATACACTTACAGATACAGATACACACACTCAGTACATAGCATAAACTTATACATACAGACACACACTACATACCATACACTTATACAGGCAGATACACACACTACATAGCATATTATACATACAGATACACACACACTACATAGTATACAATTATACATAAATATACACACACACTACATAGCATACACTTATACATACAGATACACACACTACATAGTATACACTTATACATACAGATACACACACGCACTACATAGCAACACTTATACATACAGATACACACACGCACTACATAGCAACACTTATACATACAGATACACACACGCACTACATAGCATACACTTATACATACAGATACACATACACACTGTATAGTATAAACTTATACATGCAGATTTGCATACACTTACACATACAGAAACACACTACATAGCATACACTTTTACATGCAGATACACACACATACTACATAGTATACACTTACACATGCAGATACACACACTACATAGTATACACTTATATATGCAGATACACACATCATAGCTTACATTTATACATGCAGACACACACACTACATAGCATACACTTATACATGCAGATACACACACTTATACATACAGATACACACACACACTACACAGCTTACACTTATACATGCAGATACACACACATACTACATAGTATACACTTACACATGCAGATACACACACTACATAGTATACACTTATATATGCAGATACACACATCATAGCTTACATTTATACATGCAGACACACACACTACATAGCATACACTTATACATGCAGATACACACACACTTATACATACAGATACACACACACACACTACACAGCTTACACTTATACATGCAGATACACACACATACACATAGACACACACTACATCATATATGGGTATCTGTAACTCATTGTATGGGGTCCTGGGGTTGGCAAGCACATTAGCTGGCAGTCTGAGGCTGCCACTGTTTGTTACCCTGGTGTTAGCACTGCTCATCGTATAAAACCGAAGGAATGCTAGTATTATCACCAGGGGTTAGACGTCATCACTACCAGAGGTAGGTTAGAGAGGTCACCATTACCTGAGGTCAGAGGGTATACAGCCTTCCTAGTCCTGCTTAACCCACACACCATTAATTTTCCACAAACACACCATTAATTTTCCACAAAGAATCTAACAGGTATATAACCATGGGAGGGAAAAGCCACCTGCTTCTGAGTATGTTCCCAATAAAATAAAATAAAAAAATATTTTAATGTATGGGGCAACCTGGGACAGCGGGAAAGACCCCTAAAATCGGGACAGTTGGGGGGTATGGATAGTGCAGGGTGTGTTAATTCTGTCTCACACAACGAATGAGACACCATCTGGCATTACACGTGGATAGTGAAATATTGTTACTTTAGAACACACACTAAAAATGTTTTGGCTGCATTATACATTTAATAGATAGCAAAGGAAGTGTATTAGCACGCTCATTGTACTTCTTTTACACCTGGTGATTTAATTGTTATATTTGAGCGCAATACTATACAGGACTGTAAATTTACAGCTTTTTGAGACCTGAAGTTAACTATTATCACTTGCTGGTTTGCACAACAAAACATATGAAAATCCTATGGAAATAAAGGATTTAAGTTATAAATATGTGGGTAGCAATCAACCCATCACAGTGGAGTAGTCACTAAATTGTGTATATATACACACACATATACATACATACATACATACATATATATATATATATATATATACACACACATTATCTATCTATCTATCTATCCACACACACACACATACATACATATATATATATATATATATAGTATATATACAGTATATACACAACACACACACATACATATATCTACTGCACCATAGACTATTGCTTAAAGGCTAAAACATAATGTAGAAGTGCTGTTGATTGCACTTGAACAATGTTAACTCACAATAGCGCTAATATTTTTGCAGTCTTGTAACCTTGCCCGACAAAAATGTAATTTCTTTCTTTCTTTCTCCCTGTTTTCCTTAATTTAATTTTAAAAACAATGCGTTTTTCATTTCTGAGAATTGGAAGGGCACACTGCAGCCTTCATAAGCAACTTTGTTGGATCTTCCGCTCAATTTAAAAGCATCTCTCTTACGGCTTCTTTACTTAGGAAAGTAGACGGTCATCCGTTGTCCTCCGGATAGTCCCTTTTTCACCTTGTCAGCATGCTTATTTGCCTTCCATTGGAACACCGTCTCACTTCGGTTATTTCCCTGCTCCGTTTCACTATTTCACTGCTCAATTCAGCAACAAGCTCCACCAGCCAGCATGGATATCACATGAGTCGGCTTTTCCAATTTTTTGTGATTGGTCCCCTGAACTGCACTCCATACTCAAGGTGAGGTCTTACCAGGGATTTATATAGTGATAGAATTATGCTTTCCTCCCTTGAACCAAAGCCTCTTAATACATGCTAATATCTTATTAGCCTTTGAAGCCGCTGCCCTGCACTATGCACCCATCTTTAGCTTGTTATCTATAACTACTCCCAAATCCCTTTCCTCCTCTGTTTGGCTAAATCTTGTCACATTTAAATAATACGCTGCCTGCTTATTTTTACTTCCAAAATGTAGAACCTCGCATTTTCCCGTATTAAATATAATTTTCCATTTACCTGCCCATACATATTTTTGCAGATCCCTTTGTAACGAAAGTTCATCCTGCTCTGAACTAATGACCTTACTTAACTTAGTATCATCTGCAAAAATAGAGATGTCGCTAATTAATCCTTGCTCCAAGTCATTTATAAAAATATTAAAAAGAACAGGGCCCAGTACTGATCCCTGGTTGACTCCACTGATTACCTTTGTCCAATCTGATTATGACCCATTCACTACTACTCGTTGCTCCCTGTCTTTTATCCATGAGCTAACATTTTCAGATATTCCCAGTCCCTTAATGTTGTGCATTAATCTTTCATGCGGCACTGTATCAAATGCCTTTACAAAATCTAATAATATCATATCAACTGATTCCCCTTTATCTATATTTTTATTTACTTCCTCATATAATCTAATTAGATTAGTTTGACATGATCTAGTTCTCATAAAACCATGCTAATTTGAAGTCAATCTTGTTTACACTAATATGCTCATTAATATAATCCCTTCAAATATCTTCCCCACTATTGATGTCAGACTAACCGGTCTATAGCTTCCTGGATCATCCCTGCTTCCCTTTTTGAAGAGTGGCACCACACCAGCTTTATGCCAATTCTGGGGCACTATGCCTGAGGATAATGAGTCTTGAAAAATTAAGAAAAGAGGTTTGTCTATAACAGTGCTAAATTCCCATAACACACTTGGGTATATTCCATCTGGGCCTGGAGTTTTATTTACCTTAATATTATCCATTTTTTTCCTGATATCCTCTATACATAACCCAGTTAATGGTATGGGCTGGCATGTTCTATTTTGTTCCAAAGTATCCTGCATTGGTTCCTCTCTTGTGTATACTGAAGAAAATAACTGGTTTAGTACCTCAGCTTTCTCCCTGTCACTGTGAATCATGCTACCCTCCATGCATTATAAGGTACCTATATTTTCCTTCTTAGATTTTTTGCTATTTATGTACTTAAAGGGACAATCTACACCAGAATTTTTATTGTTTAAAAAGATTGATAATCCCTTTATTACCCATTTCCTAGTTTTGCTCAACCAACAATTATAGAAAACATAAATTATGCTTACCTGATCATTTTCTTTTCTTCTGATAGAATGAGTCCATTCATTACTTTTGGGAAATAAGAACCTGGCCACCAGGAGGCGGCAAAGACTTAAATACTCCTCCCACTTCCCTCATCCCCCAGTCATTCTGCCGAGGAACAAGGAACAGTAGAAGAAATATCAGGGTGAAAGGTGCCAGAAGAATAAAATAAGGACGCCCCACAAAAAAATTACAGATGGGGAGCTGTGGACTCTCTTCATCAGAAGAAAAGAAAATGATCAGGTAAGCATAATTTATGTTTTTCTTCTTAAATGGAAAGAGTCCACAGCTGCATTCATTACTTTTGGGAAAACAATACCCAAGCTATAGAGGACACAATGCCAAAACGGGAACGTACAATAGGCAGCCCATTCTGAGGGCACTAAGCCAGAAAAACACAACCCATCCCAAACCCCACTTCCTCAGAGCCGGGCAGAAAAAGAAGAGTGAAAAAAGACCCCCAAGGACACAGATTTATAGACAGTCCGAAAGCCCAACCAGAGATCTCAAGCAGACTCACTGAACCAACACTCCTCAAAAAGGACCGTGGCCAGTCCCACACTCCTTGTACTAGTACAAATACCCAAAAAGAATAGGATAAGGGAAGCCAACAGTATATCCAAAAGGTATAAAGATCCTCTAAAGGAACAATCTCCTGTAAACAATAGCCTAAAGATCGTACAGAAGCATCGAAAATGACATCGGAAAACCAAGTCCTAGACATCGGAACTGAGTAATGAATATACGGTAGGAAACCCAGTGAAAAAGTCCAGAAACTCACCGTCCTTGGTAAAAATCTAAGACATCCTCAAGGAAAACTGCCAAAAAGGCAAATACCAAATTGCTCACCCTCCCAAACAGAGGGCACCCACCAGGCAAACTAAGGCGCCGGACTAACCAAAAGTCCACTGGCCCCCCAAAAACCTGCGGACAAACAACAGATCTCAGATCGTACCCCCAGCCGGACCAGCCCAAGCACGAGATCCAAAGAAAACTCGTAAGCCAACCAACTAAAATCTCAATGTAGGGCCAATAGTCCAGTTAGGAAAGAACAACAGAAGTTGACCATTGTCCGAACCGAAGAAAAAACATCCGGTTCAACCTCCAACACACTGGAGAGAAAACAAGGTCGCTCCACTGGAGATCACAGAAGAGTCCCTCAATGAAAAACACCATTGAGTCAGCGCACCTATCAGGCACAGAAATAAAACCTTGCCACTGCTACCGTCCCCCTGTTAGGCCGGAACTGCCACCGACAAGGGACAAGAGGTAGCTGACCGCAGGGAACTGCATCTACCTGGCTCCTAGAAAAGCTGGCCCAAAGAAACAGCCAGAACAAGGACGAAGGCAGAGGAACCCGGAATGCTGAGACTCCCAGGTCCGACCTAGGATTTTGCATCCGGCAACATCCCACGACGGGATCCAAAGGAAGGAGCCGAGAACAACTCCTCGACAACCAGAAGATCAGGATAAGCCCCCTGGGTCCCACAAAAGCTTAAACTGAACCATCATGCAGGAACAGGAATCCCTGATCAGAGAGACCAACAGACCTCCCAGGGAACAACCGGACAAAGCCAGATAATAAGAGCAAGAGCTCTGCAAGACCCAATCCAAAGGGAAGAGACCCCCCTCACAGAGTACCAATGCTCTAAAAGTAGCAAAGGACACCCAAGGACGTATAAAGATGCCTGAGTCAACAGTCAACCAAGCGTCATGAACACGAATGTGCTTGAATAGCACGGCTAATCCCCTACCAGGGAATCAAGCGTCACCTCATAAAACTACCCTCCCAGACAGAGGGCACCCACCAGGCAAACTAAGGCGCAGGACTAACCAAAAGTCCACTGGCCCCCCAAAGACCTGCGGACTAACAACAGATCTCAGATCGTACCCCCAGCCGGACCAGCCCAAGCAACGGCAGACCTGTTCCTAAAGGGGAGGATATAGAGCCAACATAGCCCAGTACAGTTTGTACAAGTGTATGTGTATACAGGGAATATGCACACTTACATGTAGCAAAGCACTTCCAGGTGCAATATACACAGACTGGGACTTCTCAGCCGCCCAGCTGACTGTTCCAAAGGTTTCAGCAGATAAAATAGCTCCCAAAACTGATGCAGGAGTGTAGATGGTTTCCCAGATAAAATCCAGCAGCAAGTGTATTAGTTAAAAATAATATTTTTATTTAAAAGCAACGCGTTTCTCAGCCTACAACTGGCTGTTTCCTCTTCTTGGCTAACAGCCTGAGGAAACAGCCAGTTGTAGGCTGAGAAACGTGTTGCTTTTGAATAAAAATATTCTTTTGAACTAATACATAATGCTTTCTCGCATGTCCATGCAACAATGTGCGTACCTGTGTGCACACATACGGCCAAAAAAATAAAAATATTCTTACCTGATAATTTCCTTCTTTGCACGAGAACATTCTTAACCTATTGGAAATATTATTCCTGGCCACCAGGAAAATGCAAATACAACACAAATAAGACTATAAATATCACTCCCACTACCCCTACCCTCCAGTAGCTCAGCCGAGGATAAGGAAAAGTGAAGAGAGATGCAAGGGGTACAGAGGTGCAAATGACTGCCGCCACAACAAATAATACATTAGGGCGGAGTTGTGGACTCTCACTGCCAAGAAGGAAATTATCAGGTAAGAATACATTTTAGTTTTACTTCTATTGAGAAGGAAAGTCCACAAGAACATTTATAACCTATAGGAAACCAATACCAAAGCTGTGGAGTTCATAAATATTCAGACAGGAAGGAAAGAAAAAAAGGCAGTCCTAATTTTAAAGCACCATCTCCCAAAAAAAACTCTTCACCCAGAAATATCTTCTGAGACAAGAACATAAACATTGAGAAAGAAAGAAAAAAAGGACTACAGAATAAAACTGCTCAACCACTCAATTGAGAACTTAACTTGAAGGCCCAGGGCAAAGACCCCGAACAAAAGGAGCCATGCCTCTCTCCCTATAGGTCTCTCTGAAAGAAATCTCAACCCAAATAGGAGATTCATTCCACCAGGAAAACTCAAACTATCAGTCTCCTAAAAGACGCAGTTACATAAACAGAAGCTCAAGAATGAACATGCGCCCTAGGAAGCAACTGATACTAGATAGTGACGAACACCAGCCCAAACTAAAAAAAAAAACAACTGGCAAACTAGCCAACCAAACAGTAATGGTCAAAGTATTACCCTGAACAAACAGACCTACTGGTCCGTCCCCTGAAGACAAAGAAATAGACGTGGAGCCAACACTCTACACTATAAAAATAAAACTGGACATATCGGTACAAGGAACCAGAGACAGGCTAGTCAACCTGAAAAGTGAGAGACACTCCAGTAGAGAACCATCTCTCAACCATTTCATCTCCAGTAGCAAGCAAAGAGGTAGTCGGCAAGGAGTAGCAGATGACATTCTCACTAGGTAAGCATACCAGAACCTGTGCGGCCATGCAGGAGCAATCAGAATAGTTGGCATTCATTCCTGTTTGATCCCAGACACCACAAGAAGAACAACAGGAGGGAACAGAGATACACTAAGTTGTAGTTTCATGGAACCACAAGCACATACACTAGCTCCGCCTTAGGATCGCTAGTCCAGATACCATACCTTGGGAGCTTAGCATTGAAGCCATTAAATCTAGGTCTGGAACACCTCATCAAAGGGTTGTTTCCTGAAACACCTCCTGATTTAGAGACCACTCCTAATGGAGAGTTTGTCCATTCAACAAGTCTACTTCCCAATGCTCCACCCCTGGGATGTGCTAGGCCGAGAGTTGACATTGGTTCCTCTCCAACCACCGCAGAATGCGAGACACCTCCTGCATCACCAATGGGCTTCGGGCACCTCCCTGAAGGTTGATATAGGCTACCGTTGTGATGCTATCTGAATGAAATTGGATAATCTGAGAATAAGCCAAACAAGGCCACTTTAGAATTGCATTATAAATAGCCCTTAACTCCAGAATATTGATAGGTAGAGACACTTCCTCTTGGCCCCAAGAACCTTGTACTTTAAGAGAACCACAATAAGACCCCCAGCCAGACAGACTCGCATCCATAATTACGACCAAGGAAGGACAACGAAAACCAAGTTCTAATCGAACTGATGTGGAGGATAGCCACCAGTGAAGACTCTTTTCCATTTGGGCATCCAGGTAGACAGACAATCTTCGACAGGTCTGAATGATCCCCATGCTGCTGTCTAAGCATACACAACTGAAGTGGTTGCAGTTGAAACCAAGCATATGGTATAGCGTCAGCAGTCGCCATCATGTGATCTACCACCTCCGAAGAATGGACATTAGAAGCAGGGAACATGCCTTTGGAATTGTTTCCCTGCATTGATCAAAGAGATAGACACACATGCTGACAGTCTACAAACGTTTCCTAAAAGCAAACCCTCGTAGATGGAACAAGATAACTCTTCTCCAGGTTGATCTTCCAAACATATGCCCGAAGGCATGAGAGAATTCTATGTGTGAGGTCCTGAGCCACCCACAAGGATGGAGCCTGAACCAGAATATCCTCCACGTAAGAAGCTACTGCAATCCCCTGGAGGCGAATAACAGCAAAAAGAGCTCCCAGAACCTTGGTGAAGACTCGAGGCACCATAGCCAAACCTACTGGAAGCGCCACAAACTGGTAATGCCTATTTGATATAGCAAAGCGCAAGAAACAAAAGTAATCCCTATGCATCGGGATGTGAAGAAACACATTCTTTAAAGTAATGGTTGACATAAATTGACCCTACTTAGCAAGGAAAAGAAAGGACTTTAACGATTACATCTTAAAGATCGGAACTTGTACAGATCTGTTGAAATCCTTCAAGTCCAAAATAGGACAGAATACACCCTCCCATTTAGGAACTCGACCATCGATTCACACCAGGACTGGCTGCTTAGGAGACAGCAGCGATACCCACTGCCTGCTGAAACAAAGCACCAGACTGACGATATAGCACCATGAGATATTCCACCAAACCCCCTCCTCCAGTGGAAGAGGTCTTTGTACTCAGGACATCCAAGTGTTTAGATGTAGGGAATATAGTACTATCTATGGAATGGACACTGTTCAACCCCTCCCTGTGGTCATTTGGAACAGAAAACTGTCTCTTGAAATTCTCTGAAGAACATCCTGGCTTTTCCTTCTCCGTAGAAATGATCTTTTCAATGGAGAAAAGACCGGTTTAAGTAGGGTCTGGAACTGCTGTGCATCAAACCTAGTCATCCCCTCCACAGAGTTTTCCGACTCTCCCGTTGGAGGGGCAAAGGAATCAAAGTACCTCTCAAAGCCCACTGAAGGATTCCCTGCAGAAGGTCGCCCAGAACTGTCCATCGTGGCCTCTGTCACCACAACCTGGCTTCCAACTGGAGTGAAGTATTCCCTCTTCCCCAGGCTAATCCCTGACTATCATTTAACGCATGCGACACATCCGCCCTTATACAGGCAATAAGGTCGATAGACTCCTCCCAGATGGAGTTGAGTTGCTCTCCGTACCCACCCCTTGAGTAACCAAAGTTCCCCACGTGGGCTGCTGGACAGGAATATACCTCTCAATCGAGGGCTGAGAAGTCCTAGAAGGACCTAATGTAGGCAATGTACATGGGAGGCCTCAACCGTCGTATGACCGCCTGAACCTTCTGAGTACGATCTCAGGACATAAGTGAGGCAGGAAGAGCAGAGTTGTGTCATTGGGTTCACAGAGACTAATCTACAGAGTAAACATCTATCATTGGTAATGGAACCCACTGAAGAAGGTTCCACCAGACTCTCCATGGAGTAAACCATTGCAATCAACTGGTCACAACACACACAACTGCCCCCTTGAAAGCCCAGTTTAGGGTGTCTTTGCACCTCCTCCGAGATACATTGACACTGCTATCCCACAGAACTATTGCGCAGTGGAAATGGTGTGAAAACACTGCTTACCGTGGGGAGCAATGTCTCCGCCCACCGATACGGCCTGGTATCAGAACAAAGCCTGCAGTCTGAAGTAACCGCATAGGCCGCAAGGAGCGGCCTGCATGACATACCCGGGGTGACCGAGAACCAGCAACAAGTGCTGCCCCTATACACTCCCTAGTCGCAACTATAACAAGGTCTTCTAAAGTCCATATAAGGACAAATGCCTGTCAGAATCCTGCATACCAACGTGCCAAAGCACATCTCCGCCCTTCCCAGTACTCCAGGGACAAGGTGCTGGCTGTTCAAAGGGGGTTAGGAAAGTGCATAGTAAATGCAATGCAGGGACAAGACTTACACCTCCTCTTTATTAAACAAAATGCTATGAAAGAGGGGAAAACTTAGCCATGAGTTTGTAATTTAGTGTTACACGTTAGACAGGGGATAAATTGGACTGGAAAGAGGCATGAGAAACCCAGCACCAACCAGTCTTTTATACACCAACTCTCTTGAGATTTATATGGATATATTATCCCCGGCTCTCCTGAGCCAATTCATGATAAAATTATTTTCTTTGTTACAGAGCACCTCTCTCTGCCTACCTCCATGATACGAGGTAAACGACTACTGTAGGGTAGGGGAAGTGGGAGGGATATGTATAGTCTTGTTTGGGGTGTCTGCCTCCTCCTGGTGGCAAGGAATAGTATTTCCCATAGGTTATGAATGTTCTCGTGGACTCACTGCCAATAGAAGGAAAAGTACTTTTTACTTTTATAATAAAAATAAAATACCCAGGAGGTTAATAAGAACATGTCCCACAAAAACATAACATATGTAAAAACTTACCTGATATTAATTTCTTTCATGGTGGCATGGAGTCCATGATTTGTTACATATGGGATATACATTCCTACCACCTCACTCATATCTCAGTTTAACGTATAGCCAAGAAGTGAGGTGTAAAAAAGGAGTAAGAAAAAGCCATAAATAAAAAAACAGGAAAAAAGATATGCTCTGTTTAAAAAAAAAAAAAAAAAAAACATAACAGGGAGAGGACCTTGTGGACTCTCGCCACCATGAAAGAAATTAATTTATCAGGTAAGTTCTTACATAAATTATGTTTGCTTTCATATAGGTGGTGAGAGTCCACGATTTGTTACATATGGGATATAATACTCAAGATATGGAAGACCACGTGTAACAAAATTAAAAGGGAGGGATAAAATATTAACAGCTTTCTTCTCTCAAAATATCCAAATTAAATTATTTTAATAACTAAAAACCTGAAGACATTTTTTATAGGCAACAGAATCAACGAGTGACCACTGCCTGAAGAACCTTTCTACCAAAAGCTGCTTCTGAAGAGGCAAAAATCAAAATTTGGTAAAAATATGCAAAGACGACAAAATGGCTGCTTTACAGATTTGCTCAACTGAAGCCTCATTCTTGAAAGCACAAGATGTGGCAACTGATCTTGTAGAATGAGCAGTAATTCTCTGAGGCGGAGACTGACCCGCTTCTAAATAAGCTTTGTGAATCAGAAGTTTTAACCAAGAGGCTAAAGAAATAGCAGAAGCTTTCTGACCCTTTTGTGATCCAGTAAAAATGACAAACTAGAAGTTTTTCTAAAATCCTTAGTGGCAGCAACATAATATTTCAAAGCTCTGACAATATCCAAAGAATGTAAAGATTTTTCTGCATCATTTTTAGGATTAGGACACAAAGAGGGAACAACAATTTCCCTATTAATGTTTTTATAATTAAAGGGACAGTCTAGTCAAAATTAAACTTTCATGATTCAGATAGGGCATGCAATTTTAAACAACTTTCCAATTTACTTCTATTATCTAATTTGCTCAATTCTTTAGATATCCTTTGTTGAAGAAATAGCAATGCACATATGTGAGCCAATCACACAAGGCCTCTAGGTGCAGCAACCAATCAACAGCTACTGAGCCTATCTAGATATGCTTTTCAGCAAGTGAAATCAAGAGAATGAAGCAAATTAGATAATAGAAGTAAATTAGAAAGTTGTTTAAAATGACATGCTCTTTCTAAATCACGAAAGAAAAAAATTGGCTTTCATGTCCCTTTAACAACCTTTGGCAAAAATGTCAAAGCAGTCCGCAAAACTGCTTTGTCTTGATGAAAAATCAAGTAAGGTGTTTCACAAGAAAGGGCGGATAATTCTGAAACTCTTCTAGCAGAATAGATAGCTAAAAGAAACTAAACTTTCCAAGAAGTAGTTTAATGTCGAAAGAATGCATAGGCTCAAAGGGAGGAGCCTGCAAAAGATTGTAACACTAGATTGAGACTCCATGGAGGAGAAATAGATTTAATTACAGGTTTTATTCTAGACAAAACCTGAACAAAACAGTGACTGTCTGGAAGATGAGCAATCTTTCTGTGAAACATAACAGAAAGAGCTGAAATCTGTCCTTTCAAAGTACTTGCAGATAAGTGTTTATCTAAACTATCTTGACGAAACTGAAGAATTCTAGGAATTCTAAAGGTATGCCAAGAAAAATTATGATGGGAACACCAGGAAATATAAGTTTTCCAAACCTTATAATAAATCTTCCTAGAAACTGGGTTTTCTTGCTTAAATCATAGTATTCATTACAGAGTCTGAAAAACCTGACTGAGAATTAGACGTTCAATCTCTTTGCTAGGCCAAACGGAAGAGCAACAAACTGAAAAATGCTTTTCTAGAAAAGAGAATCTCAGAAATTGAAAATGGTCTCGAATAGGGATGTGAAGATAAGTCTATTGTGGACATATAATGACCTTGCTGAACAAAAGGTAGAATAGTCCTTATAGTTTCCATCTTGAAAGTTGGAATTCTAACAAATTTGTTTAGTGTTTTCAGATCTAAGATTGGTCTGAAGGAATTCTCCTTCTTTGGTACAATGAACAAATTTGAGTAAAAACTCTTTCCTTGTTCCTGTAGAGGAACTGGGACAATCACTCCCATCAATTCTAGATGTGAAGTACATGTTAGAAAAGCCTGAGCTTTTACTGGATGTTTTGGAACATAAGTTAAATGAAATAGCCACCTTGGGGATTTGATTTTGAAACCAATTCGATATCCCGGAGAGATTATATTCTGAATCCAGAGATTTTGGACAGATTCTGACCAAATTTTCTGAAAAAGTTTTAATCTGCCCCTACCAGAAGAACTGGGTTGAAGGCCGCACCTTTGTGCTGTTTTCTATACAGGATTAGGTTTCTTGAATTGTTTAGATTTATTCCAATTGGAAGAAGGTCTACAATTAGAGACAGGGGCTTTTGGAGAGGGGGAAGGCTTCTGCTCTTTGTTTAGAAAGGAACGAAAATTATTTGGAGCCTTGAACTTCCCCTTAGATCTATAATCTTGAGGTAATGGAAGAAATAATAGAGTCTAATTGTGAACCAAATAGATTCTTACCCTGAAAAGAAAGATAGTAATCTCATCTTGGAAACCATATCCGCATTTCAAGTTTTAAGCCATAACGCTCTTCTAGAAAGAATAGCTAAAGACATAGTTTTAATGTTACTTTTAACAATGTCAAATACTGCATCACATATAAAAAGATTTGCTTCTTGAAGTAAATGTATAACATTGCAGCATTCAGGGTCTGAAGAAAGTTGCTGAGCAAGATTAGAAAGATTAGAAACCAAAAAGTAGAGGCGGCTGCTACATCAGCATTTTGATATAGCTGGTCTAAGAACATAACCAGTATGTAAATAAGCCCTTCTCAAAAAAGATTCAAGTTTCCTATCTAGAGGATCTTTGAAAGAAGTACCATCTTCTAATGAAATCGTAGTACGCTTAGCTAGAGAATAAATAGCCCCATCTACCTTAGGGATAGTTTCCCATAGCTCCAAATTAGCAACAGGTAAAGGATACCAATGTTTTAAACCTAGGAGGAGGATTAAAAGAAGTACCAGGTTAAGAACAAGATTCAAACTCCAAGGTGGAGCATTAGATCTAAACACAGGTCTAATCCTAATCAGAGCCTTAAAGAAAGATTGCACGTCAGGGATATACTTCAGGAAAGTTTTCTTCTGTGAAAAGCACACTGGTCTAAAAGAGGCTGCTTCCGGGTGGTAAATCGCCATAGAACAAGCCACTGAGCTGTTGTTCGTTCCTGGTAGAGCGCTTCTCTCTTTGTATGCAAGTTCATATCTGATTGGTTTTATCATTGCTTTTATCATTATTTGAATTATTGTTATACCTTATTTTAGCTATTACATGGATCCGTGCTAGGTTTTTTAACTCTATTTATGTTTAATACCTGTTTTTGTCTATATGCATTTTAATAAATTGTACATCTTTTACTATTGAGATCAGTACTATATCGTTTTAGCTCATTGAATTATTAGTGACCATCTCCTCCCTACATTTACATCCTTTTAGCCTATTAAGCTTGCTTTAGCGCTCACTCCATATCTGTTTTACTGTTATCCTTTTGTAGTCCGCTAGGGGACTTATTCGGTAGTGAGCTTTAGGCCGTTTCTATAGCGCTTGGGTTAACACACACATAGCACTTATTTTGAGGATATTAAGATCTCTTCAAATGACGGTGTCAAGAATAACTAGCGATTAAAACTTAACTTTTAATATTAAAACACTACTAAAAATATGCGGGAAAATTATTAAAAAACACAAGCACTAATCTGGCTACTATTTCAAATAATTAGTATAGATCATAAGCTATACACTTGGTGAGCAGGGAAATAGTGGATTACTGATATACAGTGGCAGAAAGGTTCTCTGAATGTCAGTGAGTAGGATAAGATAGGTATAGGATGTGGTACTTATATTGATATATTTGATTAATTATATCGTAAATTAAGCACAATACTTGATGAAAAAAATAGCTAAATCAATCCAATGTGTAAGTTGATAGTCGTTTGTGAGGTGGGACGGCATGTAAACTTACATTCTTGCATTTCAAATAAAGGTACCAAGAGAATGAAGAAAATTTGATAATAGGAGTAAATTAGAAAGTTGCTTAAAATTTGGGTTCAGTGTCCCTTTAAGCAGAGAGAAAAAGAACTAAAGTCCCGGGGCTGCTATATATATATATACATACACACATACATACATACAGTGTATATATATATAATAAAGCAATAACCTTTCTCTATAAAAAAGTGCCCAAATTAGTCAGGAGTGCCTTAGTAAAAATATATACTTACTGTAATAAAGCAGACACTCGTGCACAAATGCAGCCAGGCTAAACCAGTGCTGAAAACATATCAGCAGAGGTACAGATATACGAGTATGCTGAACCATAAAGGGAGGCAGGAGATGAATCCCTGCCACCGGTTTACAGATAGCCCATAAAAAGGTTTTAAACAGAGGTAGATACATGATAACCTTAGGCAAAACTCCCTGTGACAAACACTAACCCTGAGGGAAAAAACAGACTTCAATATACAATGAAGCACATATCTTAAGCAGATCATACTTTAACCACCTCCAAAGGAGGCACAGTTTAAACTGGGATATGAGTGAGGTGGGTGGGGTATTTATAGGCTTAGAGGTTTGGGAAACTTTGCCTCCTCCTGGTAGGAATGTATATCCAGTATGTAACAAATCGCAGACTCTCGCCACATATATGAAATAAGAGCCCTCATATTTGGGGAGAAAGTAACCGATATATTATCATATATTCTCTCTCTCTTTTCTTTCATGATTCAGACAGAGCATGCAAATTTAAACAACTTTCTAATTTACTTCAGTAGCAGTTATCTTTCTATTGGTATCTTTTGTTGAGAAGCAGGGACATATGCTTAGGAGCCGGCCCATCTCTGGAGCACTATATGGCAATAGTTTTGCAAGAATGTTATCCATTTGCAAGCGCACTAGGTAGCAGAACTTTTTTCTGCCATGTAGTGCTCCATATACCTACCTAGGTATCTCTTCAACAAATATAATGGGAATGACGCAAATTTGATAATAGAAGCAAATTGGAAACTTTAAAAAAAAAATAATATACTCTGAATCAAAAAAACTAAATTTATGCTTACCTAATACATTTCTTTCTTTCTTGACACGGTGAGTCCACGTATCATCAATTACTGTTGGGAATATCACTCCTGGCCAGCAGGAGGAGGCAAAGAGCACCACAGCAAAGCTGATAAATATCACTTCCCTTCCCACAACCCCGTCATTCGACCGAAGGAAAAAGAGGAGAAAAGGAAATAACACAAGGTGCAGAGGTGCCTGAGGTTTATATAAAAAAAACTGTCTGAAAAACAGGGAGGGCCGTGGACTCATCGTGTCAAGAAAGAAATTCTGAGATAGATCTGTATAATCCTTGTTCCACTGAGTGAGCATGCATAGCTGCAGAGGTCTCAAATGGAACCGAGCAAACTGAACTATGTTCATGGAAGCCACCATCAACCCGATTGCCTTCATGCATTGGGCCACTGATGGTCATTCCGCTGACTGAAGGGACAGGCAAGCGGAAAGAATCTTGGCTCTTCTGACCTCCGTCAGAAATATTTTCATAGATAGAGAATCTATAATGGTTCATAAGAAGGTCACTCTTGTAGTTGGAACAAGAGAACTTTTCTCCAAATTGATCTTCTAACCGTGGGAACGAAGAAACGCCAACAAGATCTTTGTATGAGATTCTGCTAGTTGCAAGGATGGCGCCTGGACCAGAATGTCATCCAGATAAGGTGCCACTGCAATTCCCCGAGACTGAATCACTGCCTTCAGGTCTATGGTCGACATGAATTGACCCTCTTGAGAAAAGGGTATTCCTGGCCTCTCCCATTCCCTGGAAATAATTTCCATAGCATGGTCTGGCACTGGAAACACCTCCCCCAGAGACGGAACATCAAAGTATCTATTTAATTTACTAGGTCTTTTAGGGTTGACGACGATAGGCGTATCGGAGTCGTCCAATGTAGCTAAAACCTTCTTTAGTAAAACACGGAGGTGCTCAAGCTTGAATCTGAAGGAAACCACTTCATTATCAGAAGAGGTAATTACACTGTCCGAATCTAAGATTTCACCCTCAGAGGCTACCGAAGTATCTTCTTCTTCCGCTCTATGGGAAAAAGCCATCTAGTTAGCCTGAACCGTATCAGTTACCCTACCCTCTGATTCTCTACTTTTCCTCTTATGTTTCCCCTGCAGTGAGGGAATGGCAGCTACCGCCTCAGATACCTGGGCAGCAATCTCTGCCTTCAAAAACACTCCATCTAAGGTTTGTGAGGAACCGCAGGGTACTGCCTGAGATGGCAAACGACTTGGGGCATTTGAGGGGGGGGGGGGACTGTGGCATTGCCTGAACAGTATCCTCCTGAGAGAATGGTGGGTCAGGAACAAATAGTCTGTCTTTATACATCAGAGTTCTTTCAATGCAAAAAGGCAAAGGAGGTTCAACATGGGCATTCAAACAGACTTTGCACTCCATATCAGGCATAGACTCTAAGTCCATCTTGCAACAATATGATTACAATAAAAAAACAATTTATGTAAGAACTTACCTGATAAATAAATTTCTTTCATATTGGCAAGAGTCCATGAGCATTATCTGCATGTAAAAGTTTATCATGACAACTATTACAAACCACAGCTGGAGATATAAATCTCCACAAGTTTACAACAAATGCACTTAGCTTTGGTAGAACTGTTAACAGGCAGCAGGGTTCCAACAGTGATTTCTGAGACAGGATCAGATTGAGACATCTTGCAAAATGAAAGAGAAAAAACAACATATAAAGCAAAATTATCAATTTCCTTATATGGCAGTTTCAGGAATGGGAAAAAAATGCAAACAGCATAGCCCTCTGACATAGAAAAAAAGGCAAGAGGCATATAGGAATGGGATTTTAAATAAATTATTTGGCGCCAAGTATGACGCACGTAACTGAAAATTTTTGGGCGCTAAGAACATCTGGAAATGACACAATTGCGTCATTAACGACGCAACCTTGTGCAAGGAACTTAGCGTCAACTAAGACGCCGGAAATGACGAATTTGCGTCATCAGATGTACCTTTGCAGCAAAAAAATTCTCGTGCCAAGAATGACGCAATAAACTTTGGCATTTTGCACCCTCGCAGGCCTAATTTTGCCCACAAAATTAAAAGAAAAAAAAAACTGTCAATTTTGAAAAAAGACTAAACCCCAGGTAAGAAAAAATATTTCCTAAATATGTTTTCCCAAATATGAAACTGACAGTCTGCAAAAGGAAATACATAAACCTGACTCATGGCAAATATAAGTACAATACATATATTTAGAACTTTATTATCAATGCATAAAGTGCCAAACCATAGCTGAGGGTGTCTAAGTAATAAAAACATACTTACCGAAAGACACCCATCCACATATAGCAGATAGCCAAACCAGTACTGAAACTGTTATCAGTAGAGGTAATGGAATATGAGAGTATATCGTCGATCTGAAAAGGGAGTTAGTAGATGAATCTCTATGACCAATAACAGAGAACCTATGAAATAGATCTCCCGTGAGGAAAACCATTGCAATCAATAGGTGATACTCCCTTCACATCCCACTGACTGTACTCTGAGAGGAACCGGGCTTCAAAATGCTGAGAAGCGCATATCAACGTAGAAATCTTAGCACAAACTTACTTCATCACCTCCATAGGAGGCAACGTTTGTAAAGAACTGAATTGTGGGTGTGGTGAGGGGTGTATTTATAGGCATTTTGAGGTTTGGGAAACTTTGCCCCTCCTGGTAGGATTGTATATCCCATACGTCACTAGCTCATGGACTCTTGCCAATTACATGAAAGAAAAAAAAATTATTTTAAATTTTGTACTGTCCCTTTAACGTTATAAATACAAGCAATAGTACATCGGTTTCAAAAACCGGAGATAACAAAAACGCCTCTTACTTAAGGGCTCTCTGTTAGCACTCTAGCAACATAAGATTACCCAAAAGAAAAAAAAAAAAAACTTTTACCAAACTTTTCCTCTTTGGTAAATAAAAATAAACTATCTGGCCCCTCTACATCTCAGCGCTAAGCTGATGTGCCTACCTGATTTTGTCTGGCGCAAAACGGAGGAGCACACGCTGAGCTGCTGCGTGTGTGAAACTCCATAAGCCGATATGCAGAAAAAAACGCAAAGTTACAGCGCGCCCTGCGCCCAGAGGCGCTCCGCCCCTCGTGACGTCATGGTCGGTCCCGTTATACGGTCCGCAACTGTACATCGGCTGCTACTTCAAAAACAGGACAACCTCCAAGTAAAAATGACTGCCCAACAGCAGTCTAAACACTGAGCCACCAATAAAAATAAGCATATATAAATATAAACAATAAATCTTACACCCTCTCTCCAAGGACCTAATGTCCTGGCCACCAAAGCAGTACTCTGCATCCTGTCTCATGTATCCTAAACTCAGGATAACTAAGCCCCATAATATTGCAGAATAATAATAAAGTGCCAGGGTTTCTTTCAAAAACTAAAGTGGCACTTACCTGCATCTCCTCACAGAGCCCTAGGATAGAAGGAACATAGTAAGCCTACTCTGACATTCTGATTGAGGGCAGCAACTGGTCAGGAAAACGCAGTGAGGCCCACCCCCAAGTTCCTGACTGCTTAAAAGCTACGATAAGATTAGGGAAGGTGAGGGGATTTGTGGCATTTAAGCCAAGTGTAGAATTATACACTAAGAATTCTAAATAATAAAAAAATGACCAATAACACTTTATTAAACATATATGCAAAACAAACATTACCATAAGTGTGATGTGGTAAATAGCTAAGGGGAATGGGTATATTCACATCCAAATTCCAATTTATTCAAGACTATTTATCCACCATCCACCTATTATTAAAAAAGAGGATACAAATGGCTATTAGAAAGATGGGAACAATCACTTCCAACGTTCTAGGGTTCAGTAGCCATATATATGTAACATCTCACAGTTAAAAAATATATATAGAATAGGGCTGATGGACCTAGTAAGCATGTGTCCAATCTGATTTAGAATGGGGAAAAAGCTTATTGGCATGTATTCAAGGGTCATACTTATGAATTTGCACCAGTATTCACACTGACTGCAAAGTGAGCTGTGTGCTCAAAAGTGTCCTCCTGCCTACGTACTGCTCAGATTGAACAGAGTCAGCCGATTTCTAGCTTTAATCCCTACAAAGTTAACTCCATACTAGTAATTCATTCACACAGCACATACATAATTGTAGATACACACAGGTGGATATTAATCAAGTTACTCTCAATTGCAGAGCTATGTCACACATACGAAGTCTACATAAGAAATTGTATTATGTATACCTTAATATAAGGCATCTAATATGTAGCTACATTGCAGTACAAATCGTAAGTGAGCACTGTATATTGGTCCCTTAATAAGGGCTTAACAACATGTCAAGTAGTGTGTATCTGATAAGTCTGTGTTCAATCTGATTTCAATTGGGGATATAGCTTGTTGGCAGATATTCAAAAAGTCATACATATAAACTCGCACCAGTATTCACACTGACTGCAAAATAAGCTGTGTGCTCAAAGGCGTCCTCCTGCCTGCGTACTGCTCTGATTGAACAGAGTCAGCCGATTTCTAGCTTTAGTCCCTACAAGGTTAACTGCATACTAGTAATTCATTCACACAGCACATTCATAATCCTAGATACAAACAGGTGGATATTAATAAAAGTTGCTCTCAATTGCAGAGCTGTGCCCCACATACGATGTCTACATGAAATATTGTATTAGGCATACCCTAATATAAGGCGTCTAATTTGTAGCTGAGTTGTAATACAAAACAGATCGTAAGTGAGCACTGTGTATTGGCCCTTTAATAAGGGCTCAACAAAATATCAAGTGGTATGTATCTATAGTGGTTATTGTTAGAGCAAAGCCGCTAATAAGTTGCTATGTGTTGTTAGTTTGTTTAGGACATGCCAAGTACCAGGCCCCGCCAGCCGACGCATTTCCGTCACTACGACGTGACTTCGTCAGGGCATAGGGCCGGCCCAGCGTAAAACTCCGCTCTTTGTATTATATGGTTGTCAAGGTAACGTGTTTGTTACTCCATTTGATTGGCGGATGTGTAATACCGCATGGCCTCCATGACTCGTCATAACGAATCTTATTGGTAACAGCAGAGTTAATCATAATGTTTAACAGAAGATTCTGAACCATCAGATGAGGAAGTTATCCAAACACCAGTAATAAGTGCCGCCACAGTTGAACCTTCAATAACAAGAATTTTTTTAGAGAAAGATCTGTTCCCCCCAGAGAGAACAATAAGAACGAGACAGCAAAACAAATCAAAGTGAATATGGATAATTTACAAATCATTAGCTTGGCAGATACAGTACAACTTTAGCGAGGGAACATCACACACTGTTGGCAAAAGGATCAACCTTTATACCAACCCCTCACTATGATACATTTAACTGTATTAAGGACACACATCTCTTTGCCAGAAAATTGGCTTTACACATGTTCCATAAAATGGCCAATACAAACTCCCTAAATGATATGGGTATTGAACAAGAGGACCATGAAATGGTTAACCTGATGTTGACACTATTGAATGAAAATGATGATACATCAAACACAAGGAAAGAAAGTGTAGTTAAACCAAAAAGCAAATTCATGCCATCCATTTCAAAATACCCATTAATTAACAAATTTGGTTCCTTAGTGACAACAGAAATAGAGGGACTAAATCCAAAAAGTAAAATTAAAAAGAATCTTAGCTATAAAGAGTGGAAGGCCCTCAAAGAACTGCAAACTAATAAGGAAATTATCATTAAAAATGCGGATAAGGGTGGGAACATGATCATGATGAACAACACACAATATGAACTAATGTGTACTGATATTTTAAAGAATGTGGATAATTACAAAGTCCTATCCAATGATCCAACAGAAACGTTCGTTAAAGAATTAAAATCACTTTTGGACAGGGGATTACAAGAAAGAGTAATAACAAAAGCAGAATATTTGTTTATGTACAATACTACACCGAGAATTGCAACCTTCTATAGCCTACCTAAAGTCCATAAAAATATGGAAAAAAAAACCCCGGTAGACCAATTGTCTCCGGAAACAGGTGCCTCACAGAGAATGCTAGCATTTTTATAGATAAAAAATTAAGACACTTTGTACATACTTTAACGTCATATGTACAAGATACAAAAGATGTCTTGAAATGTCTAGCAGACATCAGAGTAGAGGACCATACATTACTAGCTAGTATTGATGTTGAGAGTTTATACTCCAACATCTCTCACAACTTAGGCTTGGAAGCAGTCGCATTCTTCCAGAGAACAATTGACCCGAAAGGGAATGAGGAAGATGATTTAATTATTGACCTTCTGGATTATGTATTGAAACATAACTATTTTCTGTTTAACACAGACATATTTGCAGAAACGGGGTACAGCAATGGGTACGTGCTGTGCCCCAACTTATGCCAATATCTTTTTGGGGTGGATAGAACATAAAAGCATCTTAAATCAAGATACAAATCCATATATAAAATTCATGGATTTGTATATTAGATATATAGATTACGTTCTGATTCTATGGACCGGCACACTAAATGATTTCAATAACTTTATGTTGTGGTTAAATAACAACACAGATGGGATAAAATACACCTCAACGATCAATTAGACACAAATTTCCTTCCTGGACTTAGAAATCAGAAAAGAGACCAATGGTATTTTAAATACCAGATTGTATAGGAAAGAGACATGCGCTAACAGCCTTCTACAATGGGAGAGTTTTCACTCAAAAAAAAACAAAAACTGGGCATTCCATATGGCCAATATCTGAGGGCCAGACACAACTGCAGTACTGAATTAGACTTTGAGACAGAAGCTGGGGAATTAAGGAAAAGATTTAAAGAAAGGGGATACCCAGGGAGATGCTTAAAAAGGGCATACCAAAGAGCAAAAGCTCTCGACAGACTCTCACTTTTGGATAATCCAACAATGGTGAAAGATAAACAAACTAATACGCCACAACCTATAAGAGTCATAGGGACCTATGATGATAAAAATTTAAGCATCAAAAACATCTTCCAGAGACACTGGCACGTACTACACGAGGATGAAGACTTAAGAGAAGTAATCACTGCCAAGCCCCTGATAACTTACAGAAGGTCACTGAACCTTAAAGACATCTTAATAGATAGTCACTATTCTAAGGATCAACCGAGAACTTGGCATCTACCACACTTATGGAAGCCTTTTGTCTCTCTGAGCCAAGCTTGTAAAAATATGACCCCTACAAAAATCTTTGTACACCCCCAGACTGACAACCCCAGACTGAGAAACAATATGAAATCAAATGATGAGATAAAAACAAAAACAGAGGCGCCACATGTGTAGGTCAATAAAAACAAAGAAATCCAAACAGCGACAGAATAAGGGTACTCACAAACGGGGCGGCACTCTATTGTGCCAGCAGGAACAGGCTGGTGTTTCAACAGCAAACCAGCTAGCTGTGTGACAAATCTGCACCGGATACGATCAGCGCTGGAGTTCTCTGCTTTGGTGGCCTCTAGCCGGTGTTCCCAGAGTGATATTTCTCCTTAGCTGGAGCTGCAATGGAGCAGGGAGGAGGGCTAGACTGCCCTAAGGTTACTGAAATGGAGACTATCACAACAACACCAGACTGATGTAAAAGTAAAAAATCAGTATTTTATTATACACAATTAAAATACCAAAGGTATCACAATTTACAGCTAGGTGTGTGAATAACAATCTCCCCACAAAGAGTGCAATAGCAACGCGTTTCTCGGGCGAACCCCGTTTCCTCAGGCTTGTGTGCTCTAAGTGTATATACATGCCCTTTAAATAGGGATCAGTAACCTCATGTTCCCATGTCCCTCCCCTTCCTTCTCCAAAAATGTCCAATCAGATCCTTCCTTTCTAAACCGCCCAGTTGTTGGTATAGTTATAAAGTTACATTTTAATAAACTATGTAATTGATAAATGCAGTTCTATGATATTCAAGGTTTATCAAAATAAAAGTGGATGTGTTGGTTAGTAGGTGATACGATCTGTAATGAATGGTGCCGATCGTCACTGAAATGTATAGCTGTGAATATAAACTACACTAACATATGTTTCCTTATTGACCAATAACATAATTTATGTAAGAACTTACCTGATAAATTCATTTCTTTCATATTAGCAAGAGTCCATGAGCTAGTGACGTATGGGATATACATTCCTATCAGGAGGGGCAAAGTTTCCCAAACCTCAAAATGCCTATAAATACACCCCTCACCACACCCACAAATCAGTTTAACGTATAGCCAAGAAGTGGGGTGATAAGAAAAAAGTGCGAAAGCATAAAAAATAAGGAATTGGAATAATTGTGCTTTATACAAAAAAATCAAAACCACCACAAAAGGGTGGGCCTCATGGACTCTTGCTAATATGAAAGAAATGAATTTATCAGGTAAGTTCTTACATAAATTATGTTTTCTTTCATGTAATTAGCAAGAGTCCATGAGCTAGTGACGTATGGGATAATGACTACCCAAGATGTGGATCTTCCACGCAAGAGTCACTAGAGAGGGAGGGATAAAATAAAAACAGCCAATTCCGCTGAAAATAATCCACACCCAAAATAAAGTTTAAATCTTATAATGAAAAAAACTGAAATTATAAGCAGAAGAATCAAACTGAAACAGCTGCCTGAAGTACTTTTCTACCAAAAACTGCTTCAGAAGAAGAAAACACATCAAAATGGTAGAATTTAGTAAAAGTATGCAAAGAAGACCAAGTGGCTGCTTTGCAAATCTGATCAACTGAAGCTTCATTCCTATACGCCCAGGAAGTAGAAACTGACCTAGTAGAATGAGCTGTAATCCTTTGAGGCGGAGTTTTACCCGACTCGACATAGGCATGATGAAACAAAGATTTTAACCAAGATGCCAAAGAAATGGCAGAAGCCTTCTGACCATTCCTAGAACCGGAAAAGATAACAAATAGACTAGAAGTCTTTCGGAAATCCTTAGTAGCTTCAACATAATATTTCAAAGCTCTAACTACATCCAAAGAATGCAACGAGTTTTCCTTAGAATTCTTAGGATTAGGACACAATGAAGGAACCACAATTTCTCTACTAATGTTGTTAGAATTCACAACCTTAGGTAAAAATTTAAAAGAAGTTCGCAACACCGCCTTATCCTGATGAAAAATCAGAAAAGGAGACTCACAAGAAAGAGCAGATAATTCAGAAACTCTTCTAGCAGAAGAGATGGCTAAAAGAAACAAAACTTTCCAAGAAAGTAATTAATGTCCAGTGAATGCATAGGTTCAAACGGAGGAGCTTGAAGAGCCCCCAGAACCAAATTCAAACTCCAAGGAGGAGAGATTGACTTAATAACAGGTTTTATACGAGCCAAAGCTTGTACAAAACAATGAATATCAGGAAGACTAGCAATCTTTCTGTGAAAAAGAACAGAAAGAGCAGAGATTTGACCTTTCAAGGAACTTGCAGACAAATCTTATCCAAACCATCCTGAAGAAACTGTAAAATTCTAGGAATTCTAAAATAATGCCAAGAAAAATGATGAGAAAAACACCAAGAAATGAAAATCTTCCAGAGTCTATAATATATCTTCCTAGATACAGTTTTACGAGCCTGTAACATAGTATTAATCACAGAGTCAGAGAAACCTATATGATTGATTATCAAGCGTTCAATCTCCATACCTTCAAATTTAAGGATTTGAGAGCCTGATGGAAAAAAAGGACCTTGCGATAGAAGGTCTGGTCTTAACGGAAGAGTCCACGGTTGGCAAGTGGCCATCCGGACAAGATCCGCATACCAAAACCTGTGAGGCCATGCTGGAGCCACCAGCAGAATAAACGATCGTTCCTTTAGAATCTTGGAAAAAGAACTATAGGCGGAAAGATATAAGCAGGATGATACTTCCAAGGAAGTGACAATGCATCCACTGCTTCCGCCTGAGGATCCCTGGATCTGGACAGATACCTGGGAAGCTTCTTGTTTAGATGAGAAGCCATCAGATCTATTTCTGGAAGTCCCCATATTTGAACAATCTGAAGAAATACCTCTGGGTGAAGAAACCATTCGCCCGGATGTAGTGTTTGGCGACTGAGATAATCCGCTTCCCAATTGTCTATACCTGGGATATGAACCGCAGAAATTAGACAGGAGCTGGATTCCGCCCATACAAGTATTCGAGAGACTTCTTTCATAGCCAGAGGACTGTGAGTTCCTCCTTGATGATTGACATATGCCACGGTTGTGACATCGTCCGTCTAGAAACAAATGAACGACTCTCTCTTTAGAAGAGGCCATGACTGAAGAGCTCTGAAAACAGAATTTATGCTTACCTGATAAATTACTTTCTCCAACGGTGTGTCCGGTCCACGGCGTCATCCTTACTTGTGGGATATTCTCTTCCCCAACAGGAAATGGCAAAGAGCCCAGCAAAGCTGGTCACATGATCCCTCCTAGGCTCCGCCTACCCCAGTCATTCGACCGACGTACAGGAGGAAATATGCATAGGAGAAACCATATGATACCGTGGTGACTGTAGTTAGAGAAAATAATTCATCAGACCTGATTAAAAAAACCAGGGCGGGCCGTGGACCGGACACACTGTTGGAGAAAGTAATTTATCAGGTAAGCATAAATTCTGTTTTCTCCAACATAGGTGTGTCCGGTCCACGGCGTCATCCTTACTTGTGGGAACCAATACCAAAGCTTTAGGACACGGATGAAGGGAGGGAGCAAATCAGGTCACCTAAATGGAAGGCACCACGGCTTGCAAAACCTTTCTCCCAAAAATAGCCTCCGAAGAAGCAAAGTATCAAATTTGTAAAATTTGGCAAAAGTGTGCAGTGAAGACCAAGTCGCTGCCTTACATATCTGGTCAACAGAAGCCTCGTTCTTGAAGGCCCATGTGGAAGCCACAGCCCTAGTGGAGTGAGCTGTGATTCTTTCAGGAGGCTGCCGTCCGGCAGTCTCATAAGCCAATCGGATAATGCTTTTAAGCCAAAAAGAAAGAGAGGTAGAAGTTGCTTTTTGACCTCTCCTTTTACCAGAATAAACAACAAACAAAGAAGATGTTTGTCTGAAATCCTTAGTAGCCTCTAAATAGAATTTTAGAGCACGGACTACATCCAAATTGTGTAACAAACGTTCCCTCTTTGAAACTGGATTCGGACACAAAGAAGGTACAACTATCTCCTGGTTAATATTTTTGTTGGAAACAACTTTCGGAAGAAAACCAGGCTTAGTAAGCAAAACCACCTTATCTGCATGGAACACCAGATAGGGCGGAGAACACTGCAGAGCAGATAACTCTGAAACTCTTCTAGCAGAAGAAATTGCAACCAAAAACAAAACTTTCCAAGATAATAACTTAATATCTACGGAATGTAAGGGTTCAAACGGAACCCCTTGAAGAACTGAAAGAACTAGATTTAGACTCCAGGGAGGAGTCAAAGGTCTGTAAACAGGCTTGATTCTAACCAGAGCCTGAACAAATGCTTGAACATCTGGCACAGCTGCCAGCCGTTTGTGAAGTAAAACAGATAAAGCAGAGATCTGTCCCTTCAGAGAACTTGCAGATAATCCTTTCTCCAAACCCTCTTGTAGAAAGGATAGAATCTTAGGAATTTTTATCTTGTTCCATGGGAATCCTTTAGATTCACACCAACAGATATATTTTTTCCATATTTTATGGTAAATTTTTCTAGTTACAGGCTTTCTAGCCTGAATCATAGTATCTATTACAGAATCTGAAAACCCACGCTTTGATAAAATCAAGCGTTCAATCTCCAAGCCGTCAGTTGGAGGGAAACCAGATTCGGATGTTCGAATGGACCTTGAACAAGAAGGTCCTGTCTCAAAGGTAGCTTCCATGGTGGAGCCGATGACATATTCACCAGGTCTGCATACCAAGTCCTGCGTGGCCACGCAGAAGCTATCAAGATCACCGAAGCCCTCTCCTGATTGATCCTGGCTACCAGCCTGGGAATGAGAGGAAACGGTGGGAATACATAAGCTAGGTTGAAGGTCCAAGGTGCTACTAGTGCATCTACTAGAGTCGCCTTGGGATCCCTGGATCTGGACCCGTAGCAAGGAACCTTGAAGTTCTGACGAGACGCCATCAGATCCATGTCTGGAATGCCCCATAATTGAGTTATTTGGGCAAAGATTTCCGGATGGAGTTCCCACTCCCCCGGATGGAATGTCTGACGACTCAGAAAATCCGCTTCCCAATTTTCCACTCCTGGGATGTGGATTGCAGACAAGTGGCAGGAGTGATTCTCCGCCCATTGAATTATCTTGGTCACTTCCTCCATCGCCAGGGAACTCCTTGTTCCCCCCTGATGGTTGATATATGCAACAGTCGTCATGTTGTCTGATTGAAACCTTATGAATTTGGCCTTTGCTAGTTGAGGCCAAGCTTTGAGAGCATTGAATATCGCTCTCAGTTCCAGAATGTTTATCGGGAGAAGAGATTCTTCCCGAGACCATAGACCCTGAGCTTTCAGGGGTTCCCAGACCGCGCCCCAGCCCACCAGACTGGCGTCGGTCGTGACAATGACCCACTCTGGTCTGCGGAAGCTCATTCCCTGTGACAGGTTGTCCAGGATCAGCCACCAACGGAGTGAATCTCTGGTCTTTTGATCTACTTGAATCGTCGGAGACAAGTCTGTATAATCCCCATTCCACTGTCTGAGCATGCACAGTTGTAATGGTCTTAGATGAATTCGTGCAAAAGGAACTATGTCCATTGCTGCAACCATCAATCCTACTACTTCCATGCACTGCGCTATGGAAGGACGAAGAACAGAATGAAGTACTTGACAAGAGCTTAGAAGTTTTGATTTTCTGACCTCTGTCAGAAAAATCCTCATTTCTAAGGAATCTATTATTGTTCCCAAGAAGGGAACTCTTGTTGACGGGGACAGAGAACTTTTTTCTTTGTTCACTTTCCATCCGTGAGATCTGAGAAAGGCTAGGACGATGTCCGTATGAGCCTTTGCTTTTGACAGAGACGACGCTTGAATCAGGATGTCGTCCAAGTAAGGTACTACTACAATGCCCCTTGGTCTTAGAACCGCTAGAAGGGACCCTAGTACCTTTGTGAAAATTCTCAGAGCAGTGGCTAATCCGAATGGAAGAGCCACAAACTGGTAATGCTTGTCTAGAAAAGCGAACCTTAGGAACTGATGATGTTCCTTGTGGATAGGAATATGTAGGTACGCATCCTTTAAATCCACCGTGGTCATAAATTGACCTTCCTGGATGGTGGGAAGGATCGTTCGAATGGTTTCCATTTTGAACGATGGAACCCTGAGAAATTTGTTTAGGATCTTGAGATCTAAAATTGGTCTTAATGTTTCCTCTTTTTTGGGAACTATGAACAGGTTGGAGTAAAACCCCATCCCTTGTTCTCTTATTGGAACTGGATGAATTACTCCCATCTTTAACATGTCTTCTACACAATGTAAGAATGCCTGTCTTTTTATTTGGTTTGAAGATAATTGAGACCTGTGGAACCTTCCCCTTGGGGGTAGTTCCTTGAATTCCAGGAGATAACCTTGAGAAACTATTTCTAGTGCCCAAGGATCCTGAACATCTCTTGCCCAAGCCTGAGCAAAGAGAGAAAGTCTGCCCCCCACCAGATCCGGTCCCGGATCGGGGGCCATCCCTTCATGCTGTTTTGGTAGCAGTGGCAGGCTTCTTGGCCTGCTTACCCTTGTTCCAGCCTTGCGTCGGTCTCCAGGCTGGTTTGGGTTGTGAAGTATTACCCTCTTGCTTAGAGGATGTAGAATTAGAGGCTGGTCCGTTTCTGCGAAAGGGACGAAAATTAGGCTTATTTTTAGCCTTAAAAGACCTATCCTGAGGGAGGGCGTGGCCCTTTCCCCCGGTGATGTCTGAAATAATCTCTTTCAAATCAGGCCCAAACAGTGTTTTACCCTTGAAAGGGATGTTAAGCAATTTTGTCTTGGAAGACACATCCGCTGACCAAGATTTTAGCCAAAGCGCTCTGCGCGCCACGATAGCAAACCCTGAATTTTTCGCCGCTAATCTAGCCAATTGCAAAGCGGCATCTAAAATAAAAGAGTTAGCCAATTTAAGTGCTTGAATTCTGTCCATAACCTCCTCATACGAAGATTCTTTATTGAGCGACTTTTCTAGTTCTTCGAACCAGAAACACGCTGCCGTAGTGACAGGAACAATGCATGCAATTGGTTGTAGAAGGTAACCTTGCTGAACAAACATCTTTTTAAGCAAACCCTCTAATTTTTTATCCATAGGATCTTTGAAAGCACAACTATCTTCTATAGGAATAGTAGTGCGTTTGTTTAGAGTAGAAACCGCCCCCTCGACCTTGGGGACTGTCTGCCATAAGTCCTTTCTGGGGTCGACTATAGGAAATAATTTCTTAAATATAGGGGGAGGAACAAAAGGTATGCCAGGCCTTTCCCACTCCTTATTTACTATGTCCGCCACCCGCTTGGGTATAGGAAAAGCATCGGGGGGCACCGGAACCTCTAGGAACTTGTCCATCTTACATAATTTCTCTGGAATGACCAAATTGTCACAATCATCCAGAGTAGATAATACCTCCTTAAGCAGTGCGCGGAGATGTTCTAATTTAAATTTAAATGTTACCACATCAGGTTCAGCTTGTTGAGAAATTTTTCCTGAATCTGAAATTTCTCCCTCAGACAAAACCTATGTCAGAACAGTTATCAGCATCCTCTTGCTCTTCAGTGTTTAAAACAGAGCAATCGCGCTTTCTCTGATAAGTAGGCATTTTGGATAAAATGTTTGCAATAGAATTATCCATTACAGCCGTTAATTGTTGCATGGTAATAAGTATTGGCGCACTAGATGTACTAGGGGCCTCTTGTGTGGGCAAAACTGGTGTAGACACAGAAGGGGATGATGCAGTATCATGTTTACTCCCCTCATTTGAGGAATCATCTTGGGCAATATCATTATCTGTGGCATCATTGTCCCTACTTTGTTTGGACACTATGTCACAATTATCACATAAATTTAAATGGGGAGAAACCATGGTTTTCATACATATAGAACATAGCTTATCTGATGGTACAGACATGTTAAACAGGCTTAAACTTGTCAACAAAGCACAAAAAACGTTTTAAAATAAAACCGTTACTGTCACTTTAAATTTTAAACTGAACACACTTTATTACTGAATATGTGAAAAAGTATGAAGGAATTGTTCAAAATTCACCAAAATTTCACCACAGTGTCTTAAAGCCTTAAAAGTATTGCACACCAAATTTGAAAGCTTTAACCCTTAAAATAACGGAACCGGAGCCGTTTTTACATTTAACCCCTATACAGTCCCAGCTATCTGCTTTGCTGAGACCCAACCAAGCCCAGAGGGGAATACGATACCAAATGAAGCCTTCTATAAACTTTTTCAGTGGTTCTTAGCTCCTCACACATGCATCTGCATGCCTTGCTCTCCAAAAACAACTGCGCATTAGTGGCGCGAAAATGAGGCTCTGCCTATGACTAGAAAAGGCCCCCATCTGAAAAAGGTGTCCAATACAGTGCCTGCCGTTTTTTTTAAAACAATCCCCAAGATTATGATAACTATTAAGAGTTATAATCTGCAAAATATGCTTAGCAAAGTAATCGTTTTAGCCCAGAAAAATGTCTACCAGTTTTTTAAGCCCTTATGAAGCCCTTTATTCTTTTACTTAATCTAAGAAAATGGTTTACCGGTCCCCATAGGGGAAATGACAGCCTTCCAGCATTACATAGTCTTGTTAGAAATGTGGCCAGTCATACCTCAAGCAGAAAAGTCTGCCAACTGTTTCCCCCAACTGAAGTTACTTCATCTCAACAGTCCTGTGTGGAAACAGCAATCGATTTTAGTAACGTTTGCTAAAATCATCTTCCTCTTACAAACAGAAATCTTCATCTCTTTTCTGTTTCAGAGTAAATAGTACATACCAGCACTATTTTAAAATAACAAACACTTGATTGAAGGATAAAAACTACATTTAAACACCAAAAAACTCTTAACCATCTCCGTGGAGATGTTGCCTGTGCAACGGCAAAGAGAATGACTGGGGTAGGCGGAGCCTAGGAGGGATCATGTGACCAGCTTTGCTGGGCTCTTTGCCATTTCCTGTTGGGGAAGAGAATATCCCACAAGTAAGGATGACGCCGTGGACCGGACACACCTATGTTGGAGAAAATTGCACGGAGTTCCAAAAATGTTGATTGGTAATCTCACCTCCTGAGATTCCCAAACCCCTTGTGCTGTCAGAAACCCCCATACAGCTCCCCAACCTGTCAAATTTGCATCTGTTGAGATCACAGTCTAGGTTGGAGGAACAAAAAGAAGCCCCCTGAACTAAACGATGGTGATCTGTCCACCACGTCAGAGAGTGTTGAACAATCGGTTTTAAAGATATTAATTGAGATATCTTTGTATAATCCCTGCACCACAGGTTCAGCATACAGAGCTGAAGAGGTCGCATGTGAAAACGAGCAAAGGGAATTGCGTCCAATGCAGCAGTCATAAGACCTAGAATTTCCATGCATAAGGCTACAGAAGGGAATGATTGAGACTGAAGGTTTCGATAAGCTGAAACCAATTTCAGACGCCTCTTGTCCGTCAGAGACAGAATCAAGAACACTGAATCTATCAGGAAACCTAAAAAGGTTACCCTTGTCTGAGGAATCAAACGAACTTTTTGGTAAATTGATCCTCCAACCATGTTCTTGAAGAAACAACACTTATAAAAGACTGGAAAGGTTCTTTCTAGAGAAAATGAGCAAAGGGAATTGAATCCAATGCTATGGCCATAAGACCTAAAACTTCTATGCATATATAGCAACTGAAGGAAATAATAGAGACTAAAGGTACCGATAGACGGAACCCAATAACATTATCCCTTGTCTGATAGAGACAAGGACAGTGACACGAAATATCTGGAAACCTAAAAAAGGTGACCCTTGTGTGAGGAATCAAGAGCTTTAGAAAAGAAGATCCTCTAACTATGTCCTGAAGAGTAAGTGAATCATATGAGATTCCGCATCCTCAGAAAATAGAAAAATGAAAATATGCATTTATTGTATCTAATGAAAACAAATAATGCTATCAAAGACCATAAAAAGGCAAAATAGTTTGAATAAAACTCCAAAACCCGGTTCCTCAAAAGAAACTGGAAGAAATACCCCAGAAGATTCCAGGTCTGAGCAGCGCTTGAACCCCATGGGTGCCCAGCCATGCTTCAACAGTACCCAAAATATATAGGACAGAAACACAGTTAAAGAAAGTGTTAGCCTTGCTGGAATAAAATCAAAGAAATTTGGACAAAATAAATTTCAAAGAAGCCTTAACCTGCCCCTTACCAGCCAAGCTGGAATACGGCACGTACATTGCAAAATTAGGGAGCTGATTTCGAACTCCAATTATAGACATGTTACTTGGGAAAGAACTCAGGAATTTGTTCCTTAATAAGAACAACCAAACTAGTATAAGCTTAAAGTTTAGTCTTAGAACTCAACCTTGAAGCCCAGAGTAACAGTTAAGAATTGAATCCAATTATAAAACAAATAATTGATTATCTTAGAACAAAGGGAATATGGAATTTTTTTATTTTTTTTTTTAAAAATCACAAAATTCTTCTAGCTAAAAAGACATAGATTAACCCTCATTTGCGAAAATATTCAATAAAATGAAAACACAAATGAAATTATTAGCATGATAGTCCAGTTTAAAGGACCAGCCAATACAGTGGACTTGCATAATCAATAAATGCAAAACAACAAGACAAATGCAACAGCACCTAGTCTAGTAAATGTTGTCCCTTTAACAATGCTAAGATAAATCATAATCTGATACTTGATCTTAAAGTAAACAGAGAAAATGAAGCAATTGCAATATCCAAATAAATCACAGGACCAAGAAAAGTACCTGAAACTAAATAATTTTCCAAAAATAAGATACAACTATCTAAAGGAAAATAAATACTATTTTGCTATAGAAACAATAGCATAATTAGTAGAATTAGAGATAGCCCCAATAAATTGGAGAACCCTCCAAATTGAGTTTAACTGCTGGCAAAGAATATAGTTTAAAACCTTTGAAGAAGGAATAAAAGAAAATTCTCAGCCTATTCCATTCCCTAGTATATGGAATTGGAAAGAAAACCTCTAAAGAAATAAATAGGCAGAAATAATGTCAGCTAGTCTTAAAGAACTAGGCTAATTACATGAAAGAAAGTATTATTTGATTTGGGGGGCTTGTCCTTGAGTCTTAACAACCAGAAATGCTGCGTGATAGTGATTGTTCCTGGTTACGAGATCCTGGAAGTGCCGAAAGATCACATGATCATAACCCTTGTCTGCAATTGGCCAAAGGCTATATTAATTTATAACCTTGAATCACATACGGGCCCCATAGGCCATGTGACCATACGTCACTCAGTAAACCATTGGAAGCCCGAAATTGTGCCAATTGCAGACAAGGGTTATTATGATCATGTGATCTTTCTGCACTTCCGGGATCTTGTAACCAGGAACAATCACTATCACGCAGCATTTCTGGTTGTTAAGACTCAAAGACAAGCCCCCCAAATCAAATAATACTATTGGTCAATAAGGAAACATATGTTAGTGTAGTTTATATTCACAGCTATACATTTCAGTGACGATCGGCACCATTCATTACAGATCGTATCACCTACTAACCAACACATCCACTTTTATTTTGATAAACCTTGAATATCATAGAACTGCATTTATCAATTACATAGTTTATTAAAATGTAACTTTATAACTATACCAACAACTGGGCGGTTTAGAAAGGAAGGATCTGATTGGACATTTTTGGAGAAGGAAGGGGAGGGACATGGGAACATGAGGTTACTGATCCCTATTTAAAGGGCATGTATATACACTTAGAGCACACAAGCCTGAGGAAACGGGGTTCGCCCGAGAAACGCGTTGCTATTGCACTCTTTGTGGGGAGATTGTTATTCACACACCTAGCTGTAAATTGTGATACCTTTGGTATTTTAATTGTGTATAATAAAATACTGATTTTTTACTTTTACATCAGTCTGGTGTTGTTGTGATAGTCTCCATTTCAGTAACCTTAGGGCAGTCTAGCCCTCCTCCCAGCTCCATTGCAGCTCCAGCTAAGGAGAAATATCACTCTGGGAACACCGACTAGAGGCCACCAAAGCAGAGAACTCCAGCGCTGATCGTATCCGGTGCAGATCTGTCACACAGCTAGCTGGTTTGCTGTTGAAACACCAGCCTGTTCCTGCTGGCACAATAGAGTGCCGCCCCGTTTGTGAGTACCCTTATTCTGTCGCTGTTTGGATTTCTTTGTTTTTATTGACCTACACATGTGGCACCTCTGTTTTTGTTTTTATCTCATCATTACAGAAGTACATCATCCTTTTGGGTGATGACAGAGAGCAGCCTATCAAGCTTTGGGACGTGGAAGACATCCTTTGGACTTTTTTTTTATCTGGCTGGTTCAATCCTTCCTTTATTAATATTTTTTTATTGTTTTAGTATTTATTATTTGCTTATTATTTGCTCAATTTCACTATACCTATTGTTATTTGCTTATTATAACTACATTACTTGCATATATAGGGTATCATATCCACCTTGTATCTCTGTATTAATTGTACATATTAGCGCCTCCTATAGAAGCACAGTGATTTGTGTATCACTGTTACTTCTTTATCAATATGAAATCAAAGACTTTCTAAACTGTAGATCTAAAAGAGTCATCTACGTTGCAATGTGTAAGTGCCCCAGAATCTATGTGGGTGAAACCTCAAGAGAGCTATGGACTAGGGTCCTAGAACACATGGGCGATATAAAATGGAACAGGGTCATAAATATGATATTTTCTTTTTTTGCAATGGAGCAATTAAAAGTAAAAGGAAGACAAGGTGATATAACAAAGATGTTATTACAGAAAGAATGCAGATGGATTTACGAATTACAATCTGCTGCACCCAAAGGACTTAATGAGGCAATATCTTACAAATGTTTTTTATAAAATCATATTTTTGCCTAGGGAGAACAGGATTAATTATTGTGATCCAATACAAGTAAAGGTTTACTATATAATAATATTGGTGAGGAATATCATCTAATTCTGTATTAAAGAGTCTAGAAATATATACATATTATGTGGGGGGTTTTGAATTATAATACACATTCATCCCATAATGAAGACATTTCTTCTCTAAATAATATATAGATATGCAGATCACTTGAATAGATAGTCAGATCATTAGACCATTTGCCCATTTAACATATTGTTGAAATCTTATGGATAATATTAATAAATATAGGCATTTATGGTGTATATTATTATCTGACGATATACTGGCATTCACATAATTCCCTGTCCCTAGATGTATTGATATCCTCTTACTAAAACCTACTGGGCCGTTATGTATTATATGAGATACATGAGATCACGCGTTGTTAAGCCCTTATTAAGGGACCAATATACAGTGCGCACTTACGATTTGTACTGCAATGTAGCTACATATTAGATGCCTTATATTAAGGTATACATAATACAATATCTTATGTAGACTTCGTATGTGTGACACAGCTCTGCAATTGAGAGTAACTTTACTAATATCCACCTGTGTGTATCTACAATTATGTATGTGCTGTGTGAATGAATTACTAGTATGGAGTTAACTTTGTAGGGATTAAAGCTAGAAATCGGCTGACTCTGTTCAATCTGAGCAGTACGTAGGCAGGAGGACACTTTTGAGCACACAGCTCACTTTGCAGTCAGTGTGAATACTGGTGCAAATTCATATGTATGACCCTTGAATACCTGCCAATAAGCTTTATCCCCATTCTAAATCAGATTGTACACATGCTTACTAGGTCCATAAGCCCTATTCTATATATATATATTTTTTTTTTAACTGTGAGATGTTACATATATATGGCTACTGAACCCTAGACCGTTGGAAGTGATTGTTCCCATCTTTCTAATAGCCATTTGTATCCTCTTTTTTAATAATAGGTGGATGGTGGATAAATAGTCTTGAATAAATTGGAATTTGGTAGTGAATATACCCATTCCCCTTAGCTATTTACCACATCACACTTATGGTAATGTCTGTTTTGCATATATGTTTAATAAAGTGTAATTGGTCATTTTTTTTCCTGCTTAAAAGCTACCTCAGCCCTACTGAAGAGACTAACGTGGAGTACAGCTGATCAGAGCAAACCCGCTCTGGCTTCAAAATAAAAAAAATCTTGATAGAGGAATCTTATACAGACACCTAAACTTCACCTCCTCCTTGCACTGAAGGTTGTGTGAAGGGAAGTGATACTTAAAAGGGACACTGAACCCAATTTTTTTCTTTCATGATTCAGATGGAGCATGCAATTTTAAGCAACTTTCTAATTTACTCCTATTATCAATTTTTCCATTCTCTTGCTATCTATTTGAAAAAGGCATATAAGCTAAGGAGCCAGCCAATGGACAGCACGTGTGTATTGGTGGGTGAATTTAACCACCAATCAGCAAGAACAATTTACATTCTTGCTTTTCAAATAAAGATACCAAGAGAATGAAGACAATTTGATAATAGGAGTAAATTAGAAAGTTGCTTAAAGGACCAGTCAACACAGTAGATTTGCATAATCAACAAATGCAAGATAACAAGACAATGCAATAGCACTTCGCCTGAACTTCAAATGAGTAGATTTTTTTCTGACAACTTTAAAAGTTGTCTTTTTCCACTCCCCCTGTACCATGTGACAGCCTTCAGCCATTCACAAATGCATACACCTACCATGTGACAGCCATCAGCCATTCACAAATGCATACACATTTACTCTTGCACATGCTCAGTAGGAGCTGGTGACTCAAAGTTTAAATATAAAAAAGACTGTGCACATTTTATTGGAAGTAAATTAAAGTTGTTTAAAATGGCATGCTCTATCTGAATAATGAAAGTTTAATTTTGATTGAGTGTCCCTTTAAAATTGCATGCTGTATCTGAATCATGAAAGAAAAAAATTTGGGTTCAGTGTCACTTTAACAGCTTTGCTGTGGTGCTCTTTGCCTCTTCCTGCTGGCCAGGAGTGATATTCCCAACAGTAATTGATGATCCGTGGTCTTACCGAAAGAAAGAAATATTTTGAGTTTCATATCCTGAAACATCCTTAATTAGATAGGAACTTAAAATCTCATGGGAAAGAAAAATAAATAAGACACTCCTGAAACTCCTTAAGATTCCCTCTTGACAAACACTGCACTCTGAGGGTAACTGTGCCTCAACTCTGAGAACCCCTCTCAACGAAGAAATCATCTACATATCTCCATTCTTTACCTTCCTACAGTGGAGGCAAAGATAAAACTACCATAGAGGTGGGAGGGGTTATATAGAGATCTTGGGGTTTGGAAATCTTTGCCTCCTCCTAGTGGCAGGGAATGTCATTCCCAGGAGTAATGGATCGTGGGCTCTTACCACCTTTATAAAAGAAAGCAGCTATAAAATGTTACTACAAACAATTCTGGGTTTCAAACATAATAGGGTGTGTGCACCAACGAGGTTACTAATAAGAAATCAAAGCAACAGTTAATATCAAAACAAAGTGGATTGAAATTAAACAATGCTAGAAATGGATTAGACATTGTACTACTGAGATGGTCATTCCTTTATATGCTGTTGTACGGGTCCATATGCTTGTTTGTTATACAGTGGGAAACAAACCAGACAAATAAAAATGGCAGTATGGGGTATTCCCACTTATTGAGCGCCACATTATGCAACACCAATTCAAGAATGATCCGGTTTACAATAACTAATACAATGTGTAGCCAGTTCTCATATTCTGTAAAGTTAGCCTTGCTTTAGGTGACAACATTTACAATCTTTGCGATCTGTAATCTACTTTTTAAAGGGTTAAGTTTTGAAAATGAAGGACACTGAGCGATAACCTAAAATTGACACCTGGAGTGGTTAAAGCTAAACTGAACATACATTTGTTGACCTATATGTGCTTAAACAGGATTCTGACACTAACGCACTTGCTCTTGCTAAGGCATATAACATGAACTCGTGGTTAACAGCAAGCCTTTAAAGGCATATTCAGTAAGTCCACAAGTTGCAGATAGCAGAATGTGTTTTTGGTCAAACATCATGAGGTCACTTCCAAGAAATGGAAGACTATTCTTTTCAATGGTGTTTATTTTAACCCCTTTATTTCAACACTTTATGTACCACAGGTTTAACTACATTACTAAACCTCTAAACAGATGTGATCTGATCTTATCCCAACACATTTTGGTACAACACACATCTTATTTCAACAGGTTACTTTACTAAATCCATTGGATTTTGTTAATTTTTTACTGGTACTCCGAGGGTACTGCACATAATCCAATAAGGATTCATCCTAGCGCATGGTATTCCAGCTGAAAATTCAGTTGCTCAGAATGCCAGTCCACACATCTAAATTAACATCTTATATAATCTTGACCTGTACAGCAATTTATTAATGTACAAACATGACATTTTTAAAAGTGGCAATTCTGTGCTTTATTATGTGTAGATCGAATTATGCCGCTGTTTTGGGATAATACAGAGGAAGTGGAGATAGTATGTGACGCCCAACAATTCTGGAAAGTTAAGCTCTGTAGTTTAGTTGGCAGTTTTGTGCGTTATATTTGCTGTGGAGAAAGTCACCAAAACATTTTCACGGAAAAGTTAAAACTAAAATAAAGTGAATGCTTGATTCCATCTTCTGTAGGAAAATTAAAAAAAAAGAAACTGAGTGTGCTGTCATCTTCTCAGCCATTACATATGGTCAGTAAAAATGAAAAAAGTACCTAGTGTCTTGATCAATGTTGTAGATACTAACAAATTCTACGTTTCTTGGGCGCAGAACAATCTTCAGTCCTTACACCACATGCACGTTTCTACAACTCACCAAATCAAATTTCTACATTTATCGAATAGGAGAAAATATAGAAAACAAGTAAAAGACTCACCACACAAATCTAAAATATTTGCATGGATATAAAAAGAAAAATAACAGTAAAAACATACTAGTTTCCTTTGGCCAATATACAAAAAGGGATACCTGACCAAAGTCTCCCCTTTGTTTTCAGTGTACAATATCAGAAGGGTTTTCTAGTGTTATTTTTAAGAGTCCACTGTGCTGAAAAAGCTATTTATATTAAGTAATCCTTTTAAGACTGAAGAGAACACTTTAGGCAACGTCTAGGCAGCAAGAGTTCAAATGCATTTTGAAAATGTCCTAATTTGCTGCCCAGAGCTAGATAAATTTGAAACATTTTGTCTTGTCATGTGGAAGTCTAGTCTTGAAAAGAACAGAATCCACTCGGAATTGGGTGTATAGAAGTGGCATGTATCCGTACACTTTAACAAAAAAGTTAATGCATTTGTGCCGCTCGTGGAAATGTGAATCATCGTGCGACAGGGCCTGTGGGCAGCCTGGACATCGGAAGGTCCAACGTGAAGTAACCTAGGAGCAAAGAAAAAGATTCTGTTCAGACACGATTAACTAATTATTATAGTGACAACTGCTTTTGCATATATCACCGAAAAGACACATGCATGTATTTATTTTTGGATAATCTAAATAACTTTTGTCTGTTATTCTGAACTTTTATTCTTAAACGAATAACTAATAAAACGTAATCAACTAATTAAAAAAAAAAAAAAAAAAAAACGATTTTCTCATTTGTTAAAGGCATAATCAAATACAAAAATGTTATTTTATCTTTAACAAAAACAATCAACTAAATTATATATTCAGATCATTTGTCTGCAAATTAATGCATGTCAATTAGCCAATACAATACACTACCAATTCACAATCTATTTATTGGTTGCTATACATATTTAACAGAAATGAAAAAACATAATTTATGCTTACCTGATAAATTTATTTCTCTTGTGGTGTATCCAGTCCACGGATCATCCATTACTTATGGGATATTAACTCCTCCCCAACAGGAAGTGCAAGAGGATTCACCCAGCAGAGCTGCTATATAGCTCCTCCCCTAACTGCCATTACCAGTCATTCGACCGAAAACATGCAGAGAAAGGAAAACCATAGGGTGCAGTGGTGACTGTAGTTTAATGGAAAAATTACCTGCCTTAAAGTGACAGGGCGGGCCGTGGACTGGATACACCACAAGATAAATAAATTTATCAGGTAAGCATAAATTATGTTTTCTCTTGTTAAGTGTATCCAGTCCACGGATCATCCATTACTTATGGGATACCAATACCAAAGCTAAAGTACACGGATGATGGGAGGGACAGGCAGGCTCTTTATACGGAAGGAACCACTGCCTGAAGAACCTTTCTCCCAAAAACAGCCTCCGAAGAAGCAAAAGTGTCAAATTTGTAAAATTTGGAAAAAGTATGAAGAGAAGACCAAGTTGCAGCCTTGCAAATCTGTTCAACAGAAGCCTCATTCTTAAAGGCCCAAGTGGAAGCCACAGCTCTAGTAGAATGTGCTGTAATTCTTTCAGGAGGCTGCTGTCCAGCAGTCTCATAGGCTAACCGTATTATGCTACGAAGCCAAAAGGAGAGAGAGGTAGCCGAAGCTTTTTGACCTCTCCTCTGACCAGAATAAACGACAAACAGGGAAGACGTTTGTCGAAAATCCTTAGTTGCCTGTAGATAAAATTTCAGGGCACGGACTACATCTAGATTGTGTAGCAGACGTTCCTTTTTCGAAGAAGGATTAGGACACAAAGATGGAACCACAATCTCTTGATTGATATTCCTGTTAGTGACCACCTTAGGTAGGAACCCAGGTTTAGTACGCAGAACTACCTTGTCTGAATGAAAAATCAGATAAGGAGAATCACAATGTAAGGCAGATTACTCAGACTCTTCGAGCCGAGGAAATCGCCATTAAAAACAGAACTTTCCAAGATAACAACTTGATATCAATAGAATGAAGGGGTTCAAACGGAACCCCCTGTAAAACATTAAGAACTAAGTTCAAACTCCATGGTGGAGCAACAGTTTTAAACACAGGCTTGATCCTAGCTAAAGCCTGACAAAAAGCTTGAACGTCCGGAACTTCTGACAGACGTTTGTGTAAAAGAATGGACAGAGCTGAAATCTGTCCCTTTAAGGAACTAGCGGATAAACCCTTTTCTAAACCTTCTTGTAGAAAAGACAATATCCTCGGAATCCTAACCTTACTCCATGAGTAACTCTTGGATTCGCACCAATATAAGTATTTGCGCCATATCTTATGGTAAATCTTTCTGGTAACAGGCTTCCTAGCCTGTATTAAGGTATCAATAACTGACTCAGAAAAACCACGTTTTGATAAAATCAAGCGTTCAATTTCCAAGCAGTCAGCTTCAGAGAAATTAGATTTTGATGTTTGAAGGGACCCTGGATCAGAAGGTCCTGTTTCAGAGGTAGCGACCAAGGTGGACAGGATGACATGTCCACTAGATCTGCATACCAAGTCCTGCGTGGCCATGCAGGCGCTATTAGAATCACTGATGCTCTCTCCTGTTTGATTCTGGCAATCAATCGAGGAAGCATCGGGAAGGGTGGAAACACATAAGCCATCCCGAAGGTCCAAGGTGCTGTCAAAGCATCTATCAGAACCGCTCCCGGATCCCTGGATCTGGACCCGTAACGAGGAAGCTTGGCGTTCTGTCGAGACGCCATGAGATCTATCTCTGGTTTGCCCCAACGTCGAAGTATTTGGGCAAAGACCTCCGGATGAAGTTCCCACTCCCCCGGATGAAAAGTCTGACGACTTAAGAAATCCGCCTCCCAGTTCTCCACTCCCGGGATGTGGATTGCTGACAGGTGGCAAGAGTGAGACTCTGCCCAGCGAATTATCTTTGATACTTCCATCATTGCTAGGGAGCTTCTTGTCCCTCCCTGATGGTTGATGTAAGCTACAGTCGTGATGTTGTCCGACTGAAACCTGATGAACCCCCGAGTTGTTAACTGGGGCCAAGCCAGAAGGGCATTGAGAACTGCTCTCAATTCCAGAATGTTTATTGGTAGGAGACTCTCCTCCTGATTCCATTGTCCCTGAGCCTTCAGAGAATTCCAGACAGCGCCCCAACCTAGTAGGCTGGCGTCTGTTGTTACAATTGTCCAGTCCGGCCTGCTGAATGGCATCCCCCTGGACAGATGTGGCCGAGAAAGCCACCATAGAAGAGAATTTCTGGTCTCTTGATCCAGATTCAGAGTAGGGGACAAGTCTGAGTAATCCCCATTCCACTGACTTAGCATGCACAATTGCAGCGGTCTGAGATGTAGGCGTGCAAAGGGTACTATGTCCATTGCTGCTACCATTAAGCCGATCACCTCCATGCATTGAGCTACTGACGGGTGTTGAATGGAATGAAGGACACGGCATGCATTTTGAAGCTTTGTTAACCTGTCTTCTGTCAGGTAAATCTTCATTTCTACAGAATCTATAAGAGTCCCCAAGAAGGGAACTCTTGTGAGTGGAAAGAGAGAACTCTTCTTTCGTTCACCTTCCATCCATGCGACCTTAGAAATGCCAGTACTAACTCTGTATGAGACTTGGCAGTTTGAAAGCTTGAAGCTTGTATCAGAATGTCGTCTAGGTACGGAGCTACCGCAATTCCTCGCGGTCTTAGTACCGCCAGAAGAGCACCCAGAACCTTTGTGAAGATTCTCGGAGCCGTAGCCAATCCGAATGGAAGAGCTACAAACTGGTAATGCCTGTCTAGAAAGGCAAACCTTAGATACCGGTAATGATCTTTGTGAATCGGTATGTGAAGGTAAGCATCCTTTAAATCCACTGTGGTCATGTACTGACCCTTTTGGATCATGGGTAAAATTCTCCGAATAGTTTCCATTTTGAACGATGGAACTCTTAGGAATTTGTTTAGGATCTTTAAATCCAAGATTGGCCTGAAAGTTCCCTCTTTTTTGGGAACCACAAACAGATTTGAGTAAAACCCTTGTCCTTGTTCCGACCGCGGAACCGGATGGATCACTCCCATTAATAAAAGATCTTGTACGCAGCGTAGAAACGCCTCTTTCTTTATTTGGTTTGTTGACAACCTTGACAGATGAAATCTCCCTCTTGGGGGAGAGAATTTGAAGTCTAGAAGGTATCCCTGAGATATGATCTCTAACGCCCAGGGATCCTGGACATCTCTTGCCCAAGCCTGGGCGAAGAGAGAAAGTCTGCCCCCCACTAGATCCGTTCCCGGATCGGGGGCCCTCGATTCATGCTGTCTTAGGGGCAGCAGCAGGTTTCCTGGCCTGCTTGCCCTTGTTCCAGGACTGGTTAGGTCTCCAGCCTTGTCTGTAGCGAGCAACAGCTCCTTCCTGTTTTGGTGCAGAGGAAGTTGATGCTGCTCCTGCTTTGAAATTACGAAAGGAACGAAAATTAGACTGTCTAGCCTTAGGTTTGGCTCTGTCTTGAGGCAGGGCATGGCCTTTACCTCCTGTAATGTCAGCGATAATTTCTTTCAACCCGGGCCCGAATAAGGTCTGCCCTTTGAAAGGTATATTAAGCAATTTAGATTTAGAAGTAACGTCAGCTGACCAGGATTTTAGCCACAGTGCTCTGCGTGCCTGAATGGCGAATCCGGAATTCTTAGCCGTAAGTTTAGTTAAATGTACTACGGCATCTGAAATAAATGAGTTAGCTAACTTAAGGGCTTTAAGCTTGTGTGTAATCTCATCTAATGGAGCTGATTCAAGTGTCTCTTCCAGAGACTCAAACCAAAATGCTGCTGCAGCCGTGACAGGCGCAATGCATGCAAGAGGTTGCAATATAAAACCTTGTTGAACAAACATTTTCTTAAGGTAACCCTCTAACTTTTTATCCATTGGATCTGAAAAGGCACAGCTATCCTCCACCGGGATAGTGGTACGCTTAGCTAAAGTAGAAACTGCTCCCTCCACCTTAGGGACCGTTTGCCATAAGTCCCGTGTGGTGGCGTCTATTGGAAACATCTTTCTAAATATCGGAGGGGGTGAGAACGGCACACCGGGTCTATCCCACTCCTTAGTAACAATTTCAGTAAGTCTCTTAGGTATAGGAAAAACGTCAGTACTCGCCGGTACCGCAAAATATTTATCCAACCTACACATTTTCTCTGGTATTGCAACTGTGTTACAATCATTCAGAGCCGCTAACACCTCCCCTAGTAATACACGGAGGTTTTCCAGCTTAAATTTAAAATTTGAAATATCTGAATCCAGTTTGTTTGGATCAGAACCGTCACCCGCAGAATGAAGCTCTCCGTCCTCATGTTCTGCAAATTGTGACGCAGTGTCTGACATGGCCCTAATATTATCAGCGCACTCTGTTCTCACCCCAGAGTGATCACGCTTACCTCTTAGTTCTGGTAATTTAGCCAAAACTTCAGTCATAACAGTAGCCATATCCTGTAATGTGATTTGTAATGGCCGCCCAGATGTACTCGGCGCTACAATATCACGCACCTCCCGAGCGGGAGATGCAGGTACTGACACGTGAGGCGAGTTAGTCGGCATAACTCTCCCCTCGTTGTTTGGTGAAATATGTTCAATTTGTACAGATTGACTTTTATTTAAAGTAGCATCAATACAGTTAGTACATAAATTTCTATTGGGCTCCACTTTGGCTTTAGCACATATAGCACAGATATCTTCCTCTGAATCAGACATGTTTAACACACTAGCAAATAAACTAGCAACTTGGAAATACTTTTCAAGTAATTTACTATAATATGAAAACGTACTGTGCCTATAAGAAGCACAGAAAAAGTTATGACAGTTGAAAATTAATAAACTGAAAAGTTATAGCATCAAATCTTTGTAAAAAACACAATTTTAGCAAAGGATTGCTCCCATTAGCAAAGGATAACTAACCCTGATAGCAGAAAAAAAATACAGAAATAAACGTTTTTTTATCACAGTCAACTACAATCTCACAGCTCTGCTGTGAGTGATTACCTCCCTCAAAACAAGTTTTGAAGACCCCTGAGTTCTGTAGAGATGAACCGGATCATGCAGGGAAGACAAACTTCTGACTGAATTTTTTGATGCGTAGCAAAAGCGCCAAAAAAGCCCCCCCCCCCTCACACATAACAGTGAGAGAGATCAGTAAACTGTCATAAATTAAATAAAACGACTGCCAAGTGGAAAAAAATAGTGCCCAAAACATTTTTTCACCCAGTACCTCAGAAAATTAAACGATTTTACATGCCAGCAAAAAACGTTTAACATTAATAAATTGAGTGTTATTAAAAAGCCTGTTGCTAGTCCCTGCAAATTAGGCTAAAGTTTTATGCATACAGTATAATTCCAGTGAAGTGCCATTCCCCAGAATACTGAAGTGTAAAATATACATACATGACAGCCTGATACCAGTTGCTGCTACTGCATTTAAGGCTGAGTTTACATTATATCGGTATGGCAGAATTTTCTCATCAATTCCATTGTCAGAAAATAATAAGCTGCTACATACCTCTTTGCAGATTAATCTGCCCGCTGTCCCCTGATCTGAAGTTTACCTCTCCTCAGATGGCCGAGAAACAGCAATATGATCTTAACTACTCCGGCTAAAATCATAGAAAAACTCAGGTAGATTCTTCTTCAAATTCTACCAGAGAAGGAATAACACACTCCGGTGCTATTATAAAATAACAAACTTTTGATTGAAGGTATGAAACTAAGTATAATCACCACAGTCCTCTCACACATCCTATCTATTTGTTGGGTGCAAGAGAATGACTGGTAATGGCAGTTAGGGGAGGAGCTATATAGCAGCTCTGCTGGGTGAATCCTCTTGCACTTCCTGTTGGGGAGGAGTTAATATCCCATAAGTAATGGATGATCCGTGGACTGGATACACTTAACAAGAGAAATTTATTTTTAGAAGCACTTGTGTGTATGTCTATTCATAAACACTTCAAAATATGAAAAAAATATTAGTTTCAATATTGCTTTTTTTCTAATATTTTTTTTTTTTTAATTTTTTTTATTGAGGATTTTGCAAATGACAAAAATACATAGTACATGCTTCCAAGACAAATTGGATATAGACAAAACAAACAGGCTTAGTGCGGACACATGTATCACAATAATGCTTATACCTATCTATCCTCATTTTATATATATTTATATAATTTGAGTCCCAAATATAATTTAATTGGATCACTCTTGGATCTCAAATGTGATAAGCAAAAGAAATTGGGGAATCTCTAAGATATTAAAACCTAACTGCATTCTTTGGAACATAAATACACCATGAATATAACTATTTTAGGAAAAAGTGATTTAGTCCGGATAAACAATAGACAAATAAAATTTCTGCTCCTATTAAACATAAATGTGGTAAGTGAAATTGGAGTCACATAACTATAGGGGGAGTTTGCTATAGGGAAGAGAGCTCTCAGCTTGTTCCAGAAATTTGGATAGTAGGGGCATCCCATTGGCATTACGGTCTCAATTAGCCCTTTAATTTTGAATGCTTCAAAGTTAGTGCCTTCCCTGACAGTTGTTGTTTTAATAGTGATTGAGCCCAGGCATTCAGTAAAGTGAAGCTGGAGTCACATAACTGTAAGGGGAGTTTGCTATAGGAGAGGGTATTCTCAGCTAGATCATACAGATTGGATAATAGGGACATCCCATTGGCATTACGATCTCAATTAGCCCATTAGTTTTAATATTTTAAAATTATAAAATTAGTTCCCTGCATGTTAATTGATATTTTATTTGATTCTCTGTGAGGATCTGGGTTGGCCTCCTGAGATATATCACCCCCGCGGCCACGGCCGCTAGCCGCGTGGAGTCAGCACCCAGGTAATGACATAAGTAAAATGCTATCCCCACCTCGATATCCTATACAGGCCATCGTGAGAGAGATCGGCCCCCACAATTAGCCCAACCTTATTGTCACATAGCAACACACTACTTCATAAATCTACGTGGATTTTAAAAATTATAAAACATAAAGATGAACTCTTATTCTAACTGTAAGCTAACAGTAAACAAAACTATACTTCAACAGTATCTTATTAAGCCCCACAAATTATTCATGTATGAAGGAGAGTCCAGATATTTGTGGAGGAGCTGGGCATTATTGTGATTCCAGCAAGTCACTAAAGTTATTAGACCTTGCCCTCCCTATCAGCCGTCCATGTAACAGGATGCATCAGATCTATGCCTGGGCTGGAAGGGAGGACTGTCTGGTGATGTATAGTAAAAGTCCCAACCGTCACAAAAACCGATCTCAAGAGGGGGTCATCCACCCCCCCCCCCTGATGATATTCATAGGACGTTCTAGCCCGTTTCAACAGTAATCCAAATGACAGTCTTAAATGCTGAGGCTGCTTATCCTTGTCAAGTGTTGTAGCGGTGAGAGGTAAAGGCAGTCCCGGATTTGTGTGGAACTCAGCAGGTTTTAAATGCAGCCTATGTGGTGCGGTGTCTAACAGAACTATGCACTCTAAAGGAGCCGTGATGCTGGTGAGTGTGAGATTTTGCTGTGTCTGTGGGGTTGTCGATATAGAGTTCTGTGCCGCAGAGGAGAAGTCCAACGCTCCCACCTCTATGAAGCACCTCATCATGTCTGGCAGTGTGCCAATGTAATGCGCTTCTGCGGGCAACAAATCAGCACTGTCAATATGCGATGTCCCGACCGGTATCTGCAGGGACCAAGCTGTCGCATTGCCTGTATGAACTGACCTGTATGTATCCGAAGCCGTGAGGGTTTGCTTAGGCTTATGTGTGGCCTGCGATGTAGAGAGGATTGTCGCCATATCCGGGCTGCAATGTAGCTTTGTCCTCAAATGTTCCTCCCGTTCTCTACCGGTCTCACTCTCCACAGCCAAGCGGTTCATCATGTAGTCATACGGTGCCCTCTCAATTAGCCGTGTCAGAAGGGATTCAAGCTGTGCAGGTAAAGCAACAAGAGGTGTTGAGCTGTACTCTTCTGCCTTATCCGCCATACTAACGAGTTGTTGTTTCTCCGTCCCCAAGGATCTTGTAGCACAAACATGGTATTGAGCAGTAAGTTTATAGTCCGGAAGGTGATATAATTTGAGGAGACCCAGTAAGTCTGTTAAGTCAGACGGCACCGGTAACCCGGCTCTTCCCGGGGGGGATGCGGATGCCTAAGTATAGGAGGCCGCCGCCTTAGGCCTTGTTGTTCCGTTCTGTGCCCCCGATGTCATATAAACAGCCAGGGGATGATATATAGGGCCACAGTTACCAGTACTGTGGAGAGGTATTTTATAGTCTTACTTTAGCTGTTATTTAATGATAATCTGCGGATTATCAAGGATTCTACCAGAGCTAGCAGAAAATGCATCCAGTCCTGAACGCTGCACGGACATGCCCCCCGCTTTTTTTCTAATATTTAACTTCCGATTTTACTTTACAATAACAAAGTGTAATCAATGTAAGTGAAATTAGAAAGATATTGAAACAGATGTCACTATTTTATTTGTATCTTGCTCATATGGCCATATTTCCTACATTTTTAACATTATGGATGACTCCATATTCATTGCATTTACTGCCCCCTTAGGCTTGAAGTAAATCTATGTGGCACAATTTGAGTCATGTGACTCACCGACACTTTTGGCTTGCAGCTATACTCCGTAACCCTTTGTAAATCACACATTTCGAGAGCCTAATGAATAGTTCACAATAAACTACATAAGGCAGAAATGTTCTACTTTTAAATAGAAAAAACATAATTTATGTAAGAACTTACCTGATAAATTAATTTTTCATATTGACAAGAGTCCATGAGCTAGTGACGTATGGGATATACAATCCTACCAGGAGGGGCAAAGTTTCCCAAACCTCAAAATGCCTATAAATACACCCCTCACCACACCCACAATTCAGTTTAACGAATAGCCAAGTAGTGGGTTGATAGAAAAATGAGTTTAAAGCATCAAAAAAATGAATTGGAAATATAATTGTGCTTTATGCAAAAAACATAACCACCATAAAAAGGGTGGGTCTCATGGACTCTTGCCAATATGAAAGAAATGAATTTATCAGGTAAGTTCTTACATAAATTATGTTTTCTTTCATGTAATTGTCAAGAGTCCATGAGCTAGTGACGTATGGGATAGTAATACCCAAGGTGTGGTAGTCCACAGAAAATAAAAACACCCATTTTCCGCTGAAAAACTTAAATCCACATCCAAAAAAAAAAAAAGTTTTTCTCATAATTGAAAAGAAATCAAACTGAAACAGCTGCCTGAAGAACTTTTCTACCAAAAACTGCTTCCGAAGAGGAAAATACATCAAAACAGTAGAATATAGTAAATGTATGCAAAGAAGACCAAGTTGCTGCTTTGCAAATCTGATCAACTTTAGCTTCATTCTTAAAAGCCCACGAAGTGGAGACTGATCTAGTAGAATGAGCTGTGATTGAGGCGGGGCCTGACCCAACTCCAAATAAGCCTGATGAATCAAAAGCTTTAACCAAGATGCCAAGGAAATGGCAGACGTTTTCTGACCTTTTCTAGAACCAAAAAAGACAACAAATAGACTAGAAGTCTTCCTGAAATCTTTAGTAACTTCAACATAATATTTCAAAGCTTTGACAACATCCAGAGAATGTAAGGATCTCTTCAAATAATTCTTAGGATTAGGACAACAATTTCCCTATTAATGTTGTTAGAATTTACAACGTTAGGTAAAAATTAAAATGAAGTCCACAAAACTGCTTTATCCTGATGGAAAATAAGAAAAGCAGACTCACAAGAAAGATCAGATAATTCAGAAACTCTTCTAGCAGAAGAGATAGCCAAAAGGAACAACACTTTCCAAAAAAACAGAATTTATGCTTACCTGATAAATTACTTTCTCTTGCGGTGTATCCAGTCTACGGATTCATCCTTACTTGTGGGATATTCTCATTCCCTACAGGAAGTGGCAAAGAGAGCACACAGCAAAGCTGTCCATATAGCCCCCCCGTCATTTGACCGACGGTTAGGAGAAAAAGGAGAAACCATAGGGTGCAGTGGTGACTGTAGTTTAAACAAGAAATTTTAACCTGACTTAATTGCCAGGGCGGGCCGTGGACTGGATACACCGCAAGAGAAAGTAATTTATCAGGTAAGCATAAAACATAATTTATGTAAGAACTTACCTGATAAATTCATTTCTTTCATATTAACAAGAGTCCATGAGCTAGTGACGTATGGGATATACATTCCTACCAGGAGGGGCAAAGTTTCCCAAACCTTAAAATGCCTATAAATACACCCCTCACCACACCCACAAATCAGTTTAACGAATAGCCAAGAAGTGGGGTGATAAGAAAAAAAGTGCGAAGCATATAAAATAAGGAATTGGAATAATTGTGCTTTATACAAAAAAATCATAACCACCCCAAAAAAAGGGTGGGCCTCATGGACTCTTGTTAATATGAAAGAAATGAATTTATCAGGTAAGTTCTTACATAAATTATGTTTTCTTTCATGTAATTAACAAGAGTCCATGAGCTAGTGACGTATGGGATAATGACTACCCAAGATGTGGATCTTTCCACACAAGAGTCACTAGAGAGGGAGGGATAAAATAAAGACAGCCAATTCCTGCTGAAAATAATCCACACCCAAAATAAAGTTTAACAAAAAACATAAGCAGAAGATTCAAACTGAAACCGCTGCCTGAAGAACTTTTCTACCAAAAACTGCTTCAGAAGAAGAAAATACATCAAAATGGTAGAATTTAGTAAAAGTATGCAAAGAGGACCAAGTTGCTGCTTTGCAGATCTGGTCAACCGAAGCTTCATTCCTAAACGCCCAGGAAGTAGATACTGACCTAGTAGAATGAGCTGTAATTCTCTGAGGCGGAATTTTACCCGACTCAACATAGGCAAGATGAATTAAAGATTTCAACCAAGATGCCAAAGAAATGGCAGAAGCTTTCTGGCCTTTCCTAGAACCGGAAAAGATAACAAATAGACTAGAAGTCTTACAGAAAGATTTCGTAGCTTCAACATAATATTTCAAAGCTCTAACAACATCCAAAGAATGCAACGATTTCTCCTTAGAATTCTTAGGATTAGGACATAATGAAGGAACCACAATTTCTCTACTAATGTTGTTGGAATTCACAACTTTAGGTAAAAATTCAAAAGAAGTTCGCAACACCGCCTTATCCTGATGAAGAATCAGAAAAGGAGACTCATAAGAAAGAGCAGATAATTCAGAAACTCTTCTGGCAGAAGAGATGGCCAAAAGGAACAAAACTTTCCAAGAAAGTAATTAATATCCAATGAATGCATAGGTTCAAATGGAGGAGCTTGAAGAGCCCCCAGAACCAAATTCAAACTCCAAGGAGGAGAAATTGACTTAATGACAGGCTTTATACAAACCAAAGCTTGTACAAAACAATGAATATCAGGAAGAATAGCAATCTTTCTGTGAAAAAGAACAGAAAGAGCAGAGATTTGACCTTTCAAGGAACTTGCGGACAAACCCTTATCTAAACCATCCTGAAGAAATTGTAATATTCTCGGTATTCTAAAAGAATGCCAAGAAAAATGATGAGAAAGACACCAAGAAATATAAGTCTTCCAGACTCTATAATATATCTCTCTGGATACAGATGTACGAGCCTGTAACATAGTATTAATCACAGAGTCAGAGAAACCTCTTTGACCAAGAATCAAGCGTTCAATCTCCATACCTTTAAATTTAAGGATTTCAGATCCTGATGGAAAAAAGGACCTTGAGACAAAAGGTCTGGTCTTAACGGAAGAGTCCACGGTTGGCAAGAGGCCATCCGGACAAGATCCGCATACCAAAACCTGTGAGGCCATGCCGGAGCTACCAGCAGAACAAACGAGCATTCCTTCAGAATCTTGGAGATTACTCTTGGAAGAAGAACTAGAGGCGGAAAGATATAGGCAGGATGATACTTCCAAGGAAGTGAAAATGCATCCACTGCCTCCGCCTGAGGATCCCGGGATCTGGACAGATACCTGGGAAGTTTCTTGTTTAGATGAGAAGCCATCAGAACTATTTCTGGAAGTTCCCACATTTGAACAATCTGAAGAAATACCTCTGGGTGAAGAGACCATTCGCCCGGATGCAACGTTTGGCGACTGAGATAATCCGCTTTCCAATTGTCCATACCTGGGATATAAACCGCAGAGATTAGACAGGAGCTGGATTCCGCCCAAACCAAAATTCGAGATACTTCTTTCATAGCCAGAGGACTGCGAGTCCCTCCTTGATGATTGATGTATGCCACAGTTGTGACAATGTCTTATCTGAAAACAATGAACAACTCTCTCTTCAGAAGAGGCCAAGACTGAAGAGCTCTGAAAATTGCACGGGGTTCCAAAATATTGATCGGAAATCTCACCTCCTGAGATTCCCAAACCCCTTGTGCCGTCAGATACCCCCACACAGCTCCCCAACCTGTAAGACTCGTATCTGTTGAGATTATAGTCCAGGTCGGAAGAACAAAGAAGCCCCCTGAACTAAACAATGGTGATCTGTCCACCATGTCAGAGAGTGTCGTAAAATCGGTTTAAAGATATTAATTGAGATATCTTTGAGTAATCCCTGCACCATTGGTTCAGCATACAGAGCTGAAGAGGTTGCATGTGAAAACGAGCAAAGGAGATCGCATCTGATGCGGCAGTCCTAAGATCCAACATTTCCATGCATAAGGCTACCAAAGGGAATGATTGTGACTGAAGGTTTTGACAAGCTGATATCAATGTTAAACTTCTCTTGTCTGACAAGGACAGAGTCATAGACACTGAATTTATCTAGAAACCTAAAAAGGTTACCCTTGTCTGAGGAATCAATAAACTGATTGGTAAATTGATCCTCCAACCATGAACTTGAAGAAACAACACAAGTCGATTCGTATGAGATTCTTCGAAAATGAGAAGACTGAGCAAGTACCAAGATATCGTCCAAATAAGGAAATACCAAAACCCTATTCTCTGATTACAGAAAGAAGGGCACCGAGAACCTTTGAAAAAAATTCTTGGAACTGAGGCTAGGCCAAATAGTAGAGCCAAAAAACTGGTAATGCTTGTCTAAAAAGAGAATCTCAGACACTAAAAATGATCTGGATGAATCGGAATATGCAGATACACATCCTGTAAATCTATTGTAGACATATAATGCCCTTGCTAAACAAAAGGCAGGATAGTCCTACAGTAACCATCTTGAATGTTGGTATCCTAACATAACGATTCAATAATGATAGATCCAGAACTGGTCTGAAGGAATTGACCTTCTTTGGTACAATGAAGAGATAAAATAAAACCCCAGCCCCTGTTCCAGAACTGGAACTGGCATAAATACTCCAGCCAACTCTAGATCTGAAACACATTTCAGAAATACTGAGCCTTGCTGTGTCAATTGGGACACGGGAAAGAAAAGAATCTCTTAGCAGGAGGCCTTAACTTGAAGCCAATTCTGTACCTTTCTGAAACAATGTTTCTGAAACCAGAGATTAAGAACGGAATTGATCCAAATTTCTTTGAAGAAAACGTAATCTGCCCCATACCAGCTGAGCTGGAATAAGGGCCGCACCTTCATAGGTACTTAGGAGCTGGCTATAGGATTCTATAAGGCTTGGATATATTCCAAACTGGAAATAGTTTCCAAACTGATACCGCTCCTGAGGAAGAAGGATCAGGCTTTTGTTCCTTGTTGTGAGGAAAGGAACGAAATGATTATTTACCCTGGAAAGAAAGGGAAAGCAAAGTTGACTTAGAAGACATGTCAGCATTCCAAGTTTAATCCATAAAGCTTTTCTAGCTAAAATAGCTAGAGACATATACCTGACATCAACTCTAATGATATCAAAAGATGGTATCACCAATAAAATTATTAGCATGTTATAGAATAATAATAATGCTATAAAATTATGATCTGTTACTTGTTGCGCTAAAGCTTCTAACCAAAAAAGTTGAAGCTGCAGCAACATCCGCTAAAAATATAGCAGGTCTAAGAAGATTACCTGAACATAAGTAAGCTTTTCTTAGAAAGGATTCAATTTTCCTATCTAAAGGATCCTTAAATGAAGTACTATCTGCCATAGGAATAGTAGTACATTAGCAGGAGTAGAGACAGCCCCATAACCTTAGGGATTTTTGTCCCAACAAACTCTAATCTGTCAGATGGCACAGGATATAATTTGCTTAAACGTCTAGAAGGAGAAAATAAATTATCCAAATTATTCCATTCCCTGGAAATTACTTCAGAAATAGCATCAGGGAGAAAAAAACACTTCTGGAATAACTACAGGAGATTTAAAAACCTTATTTAAACGTTTACATTTAGTATCAAGAGGACCAGAATCCTCTATTTCTAATGCAAATAACACTTCTTTAAGTAAAGAACGAATAAAATCCATCTTGAACAAATACAAAGATTTATCAGCATCAACCTCTGAGACAGAAACCTCTGAACCAGAAGAACCATTATCAGTATCAGAATGATGATGTTCATTTAAAAATTCATCTGAAAAAAAGAGAAGTTTTAAAAGACTTATGTATACTAGAAGGAGAAATAACAGACATAGCCTTCTTAATGGATTTAAAAAATAAAATCTCTTATGTTATCAGGAACACTCTGAAAATTAGATGTTGACGGACAGCAACAGGTAATGTAACAGTACTAAAGGAAATTTTATCTGCATTAATAAGTTTGACATGACATGCAATACAAATAACAGCTGGAGAAACAGATACCAAAAGTTTATAGCAGACTTAGCTTGGTAGCTCCAGCACTGTGCAGTGATTTTCCTGTAGTAACTTCTGACTCAGTTGCAACGTGGAACATCTTGCAATATGTAAAAGAAAAAAACAACATATAAAGCAAAATTGATCAAATTCCTTAAATGACAGTTTCAGGAATGGGAAAAAAATGCCAGTGAACAAGCTTCTAGCAACCAGAAGCAATAAATAATGAGACTTAAATAATGTGGAGACAAAAATGACGCCCATATTTTTTAGCGCCAAAAAAGACGCCCACATTATTTGGCGCCTAAATGCTTTTGGCGCCAAAAATGACGCCACATCCGGAACGCCGACATTTTTGACGCAAAATAACGTCAAAAAATGACGCAACTTCCGGCGACATGTATGACGCCGGAAACGGAAAATAATTTTTGCGCCAAAGAAGTCCGCGCCAAGAATGACGCAATAAAATGAAGCATTTTCAGCCCCCGCGAGCCTAACAGCCCACAGGGAAAAAAGTCAAATTTTTGAGGTAAGAAAAAATATGATAAATCAATGCATAATCCCAAATATGAAACTGACTGTCTGGAAATAAGGAAAGTTGAACATTCTGAGTCAAGGCAAATAAATGTTTGAATACATATATTTAGAACTTTATAAATAAAGTGCCCAACCATAGCTTAGAGTGTCACAGAAAATAAGACTTACTTACCCCAGGACACTCATCTACATGTTTGTAGAAAGCCAAACCAGTACTGAAACGAGAATCAGTAGAGGAAATGGTAAATATAAGAGTATATCGTCGATCTGAAAAGGGAGGTAAGAGATGAATCTCTACGACCGATAACAGAGAACCTTATGAAATAGACCCCGTAGAAGGAGATCACTGCATTCAATAGGCAATACTCTCTTCACATCCCTCTGACATTCACTGCACGCTGAGAGGAAAACCGGGCTCCAACTTGCTGCGGAGCGCATATCAACGTAGAATCTAGCACAAACTTACTTCACCACCTCCCTTGGAGGCAAAGTTTGTAAAACTGATTTGTGGGTGTGGTGAGGGGTGTATTTATAGGCATTTTAAGGTTTGGGAAACTTTGCCCCTCCTGGTAGGAATGTATATCCCATACGTCACTAGCTCATGGACTCTTGTTAATTACATGAAAGAAATTCTGTTTTCTCTTGCAAGGTGTATCCAGTCCACGGATTCATCCTTACTTGTGGGATACCAATATCAAAGCTTTAGGACACGGATGAAGGGAGGGAACAAGACAGGTAACCTAAACGGAAGGCACCACTGCTTGCAAAACCTTTCTCCCAAAAATAGCCTCCAAAGAAGCAAAAGTATCGAATTTGTAAAATTTGGCAAAAGTATGCAGTGAAGACCAAGTCGCTGCCTTACAAATCTGTTCAACAGAAGACTCATTCTTGAAGGCCCAAGTGGAAGCCACAGCTCTGGTGGAATGAGCTGTAATTCGTTCAGGAGGCTGCTGCCCAGCAGTCTCATAAGCCAATCGGATGATGCTTTTCAACCAGAAGGAAAGAGAGGTAGCCGTCGCTTTTTGAGCTCTCCTCTTACCAGAATAGACAACAAAGAAGATGTTTGTCTGAAATCCTTAGTTGCTTGTAAATAGAATTTCAAAGCACGAACCACATCAAGATTGTGTAAAAGCCGTTCCTTCTTAGAAGCTGGATTAGGACACAGAGAAGGAACAATGATTTCCTGGTTAATGTTCTTAATAGAAAAAACTTTAGGAAGAAAACCAGGTTTGGTACGCAAAACTACCTTATCTGCATGGAACACCAGATAGGGTGAATTACACTGCAAAGCAGACAATTCAGAAACTCTTCGAGCAGAAGATATAGCTACCAAAAACAAAACTTTCCAAGATAATAACTTAATATCTATGGAATGTAAAGGTTCAAATGGAAGTCCTTGAAGAACTGAAAGAACTAAATTTAGACTCCATGGAGGAGCCACAGGTTTATATACAGGCTTGATTCTGACTAACACCTGTGCAAACGCTTGAACATCTGGTACTTCTGTCAGACGCTTGTGTAAAAGGATAGACAGAGTGGATATCTGCCCCTTTAAGGAACTAGCTGATAAACCTTTCTCCAATCCTTCTTGGAGAAAAGACAATATCCTTGGAATCCTAATCTTACTCCACGAGTAACCCTTGGATTCACACCAACAAAGATATTTCCGCCATATCTTATGGTAAATTTTCCTGGTGACAGGTTTTCTAGCTTGGATCAGAGTATCTATGACTGATTCAGAGAACCCACGCTTGGACAGAATTAAGCGTTCAATCTCCAAGCAGTCAGCTGCAGAGAAACTAGATTTGGATGCTTGAATGGACCCTGTATTAGAAGATCCTGCCTCATTGACAGTGTCCATGGTGGGACAGATGACATGTCCACTAGGTCCCCGTGGAGATGCTACTTGTTAGAGCAAAGAGAATGACTGGGGGGCGGAGCTATATGGACAGCTTTGCTGTGTGCTCTCTTTGCCACTTCCTGTAGGGAATGAGAATATCCCACAAGGATGAATCCGTGGACTGGATACACCTTGCAAGAGAAAGTAGTTTAATATCCAAAGAATGCATAGGCTCAAAAGGAGGAGCCTGTAAAGCCTTCAAAACCAAATTAAGACTCCAAGGAGGAGAGATTGATTTAATGACAGGCTTGATACGGACCAAAGCCTGTACAAAACAGTGAATATCAGGAAGCTTAGCAATCTTTCTGTGAAATAAAACAGAAAGAGCAGAGATTTGTCCCTTCAAGGAACTTGCAGACAAATCTTTATCCAAACCATCCTGAAGAAACTGTAAAATTCTAGGAATTCTAAAAGAATGCCAAGAGAATTTATGAGAAGAACACCATGAAATATAAGTTTTCCAAACTCAATAATAAATCTTCCTAGAAACAGATTTATGAGCCTGTAACATAGTATCAATCACTGAGAGAAACCTCTATGACTGAGCATTCAATTTCCATACCTTCAAATTTAACTATTTGAGATCCTGATGGAAAAACGGTCCTTGAGACAGAAGGTCTGGTCTTAAAGGAAGTGGCCAAGGTTGGCAACTGGACATCCGGAAAATATCTGCATGCTGGTGCTACCAGAAACACAAATGATTGTTCCATGATGATCTTGGAGATCACTCTTGGAAGAAGAACTAGAGGCGGGAAGATATAAGCAGGTTGGTAAAACCAAGGAACTGCTAACGCATCCACTGAATTCGCCGGAGGATCCCTGGACCTGGACAAGTACCTGGGAAGTTTCTTGTTTATATGGGAAGCCATCAGATCTATTTCTGGAAGACCCCACATCTGAACAATCTGAAAAAACACATCTGGATGGAAAGACCACTCCCCCGGATGTAAAGTCTGACGGCTAAAATAATCCGCTTCCCAACTGTCTACACCTGGGATATGTACCTCAGAAATTAGACAAGAGCTTGATTCCGCCCAAAAAAGTATCAGAGATACTTCTTTCATGGCTAGAGGACTGTGAGCCCCACCCTGATGATTGACATATGCCACAGTTGTGATATTGTCTGTCTGAAAACAAATGAATGGTTCTCTCTTCAACAGAGGCCAAATCTGAGTTCTAAAATATTGATTGGTAACATTGCCTCTTGAGATTTCCAAACCCCTTGTGCTGTCAGAGATACCCAGACAGCTCCCCAACCTGAAAGACTCTCATCTGTTGTGATTACAGTCAAGGTTGGACGAACAAAAGAAGCCCCTTGAACTATACGATGCTGATCTAACCACCAAGACAGAGAGAGTCGAGCATTGGGATTTAAAGTGAAGGTAAAGTTAGGCACTTCGCTCTCCTCAGTTCTATAGTTGATTTAAAATGAATAGGAGTTTCATTCATGATTTTGTATTAATTTTGATATAAATGCCATTTTCGCCTCAAATAAAGTCTATTTTTTCAGACTTACAATTCAACCCGTTTTTTGTCTCTCATTTTACTTCCTGATGACGTTTTAACATCGACCAATTGACTTTCTGGCCATTAGGCGGCCGTGAGGCCGACGTCATCCGCCTATGTGTTGAATTGCGCATGCGGCAAATCTGTTTTGACATCATTGTTTAGGAAGCGAGTTCACGATTCACACATGCGCACACCTTTTCTTTGAGAACAGCAGAGGATGTCATCAGTTTAGACTGCGTCTCGGCAACTAGGTCTCCCCCGCGATTCACGCATGCGCTTTGTACACCGGATCATCACAGAGTCGCATGCGCATTGAAGTTAAGATCTGCAATTCACGCATGCGCAATGCGCACTGTGCTTGTGAACCCGCATTTGACCTACGTATAGAGCGGGTGGGACCGCTCTATATGTCAACACACAGAAGCATAGGAAGTGGAAGATAGGCGGAGCATGAAGGATAACGGTAGGAGAAATTAAATTTAAAATAAAAGTCAAAATTCACATAATTAAAATAAAAAAATATGGCGATCTTAATATTTTTAATGTATACAATACCTGGATGTATTGTAAAGGGCTAACATTTACTTTCACTTTAAGGATATTAATTGTGATATCCTTGTATAATCCCTGCACCATTGATTCAGCATACAAAGCTGAAGAGGTCTCATATGAAAACGAATAAAGGGGATCACACCGATGCTTCAGTCATGAGACCTAAAACTTCCATGCACATAGCCACTGAAGGGAATGATTGAGACTGAAGGTTTTCGACAAACTGAAACTAATTTCATTCGTCACTTGCCTGTTAGATTGAGTGTCCATGACTCTGTATCTATCTGGAAACCTAAAAAGGTGACCCTTGTCTGAGGAATCAAGGAACTTTTCTGGTAAATTGATCCTCCAACCATGTCTTTGAAGAAACAACACTAGTTGATTTGTGTAAGATTCGGCAGAATGTAAAGACTGAGCTAGTACCAAGATATCGTCCAAATAAGGAAACACTGCAACACAGAGAACCTTCGAAAAAATTCTTGGAGCTGTTGCTAGGCCAAATGGAAGAGCGACAAATTGGTAATGCTTGTCTAGAAAAGAGAATCTCAGAAACCGATAGTGGTCTGGATGAATCGGAATATGAAGATATGCATCCTGTAAGTCTATCGTGGACATATAATGACCTTGCTGAACAAAAGGCAGAATAGTCCTTATAGTCACCATTTTGAAAGTTGGCACTCTTACAAAACTATTCAAAATTTTCAGATCCAGAACTCTCCTGAATGAATTTTCTTTCTTTGGGACAATGAACAGATTTGAATAAAACCCCAGACCCTGTTCCTGAAACGGAAATGGTATGATTGCCCCTGAAAGCTCTAGATCTGAAACACACTTCAGAAAAGCCTGAGCCATCACTAGATTTGCTGGAACGTGTGAGAGAAAAAGTCTTCTCATAGGAGGTCTTACTCTGAATCCTATTTGATACCATTGAGAGACAATACTCAATCCACTGATTTTGGACAGACTCTGCCCAAATGTTTTGGAAAAATTTAATCTGACCCCCACCAGGTGAGCTGGAATGAGGGCCGCACCTTCATGCAGACTTGGGGGCTGGCTTTGGTTTCTTAAAAGGCTTGGATTTATTCCAACTTGAAGGTGGTTTGCAATTCTAACCAGATTCTTTGGGGGAAGGATTGGCTTTCTGTTCCTTATTCTGTCGAAAAGAACGAAAACGATTAGAAGCTTTAGATTTACCCTTAGATCTTTTATCCTGAGGTAAAAAAACTCACTTCCCCCCAGTGACATTTGAAATAATTGAATCCAACTGAGAACCAAATAAATTGTCACCTTGGAAAGAAAGATAGTAATCTAGACTTAGATACCAAGTCAGCATTCCAATATTTGAGCCACAAAGCTCTTCTAGCTAAAATAGCTAAAGACATAGATTTAACATCAATTTTGATATCAAAAATAGCATCACAGATAAAATGATTAGCATGTTGAAGCAAGCGAACAATACTAGACAAATCAGGATCTGTTTCCTGTTGCACTAAGTTTTCCAACCAAAAGATTGATGCAGCATCAGCCATAGATATAGCAGGCCTAAGAATATAGCCATAAAATAAATAAGCTTTCTTTAGATAAGATTCAAGTTTCCTATCTAAAGGATCCTTAAAAGAAGTACTATCTTCCATAGGAATAGTAGTACGTTTGGCAAGATTAGAAATAGCCCCATCAACTTTGGGGATTTTTTTTTCAAAACTCCAATCTAGCTGCTGGCAAAGGATACAACTTTTTAAACCTAGAAGAAGGAATAAAAGAAGTACCAGGCCTATCTCATTCCTTGAAATCATATCAGAAATAGCATCAGGAACTGTAAAAACCTCTGTAGTAACTACAAGAGGTTTAGAAACAGAATTTAAATGTTAGTATCAAGAGGACTAGATTCCTCAATATCCAAAGTAATCAACACCTCTTTTAACAAGGAACGTATATACTCCATTTTAAAGAGATAAGTAGATTTGTCAGTGTCAATATCTGAGGTAGGATCTTCTGAATCAGATAGATCCTCATCAGAGGAGGATAATTCAGTATGTTGTCGGTGATTTGAAAATACATCAACTTTATGAGAAGTTTTAAAAAACCTTTTATGTTTATTAGAAGGCGGAATAGCAAACAAAGCCTTCTGAATCACATCAGCAATAAAATCTTTTATATTCACAGGGATATCATGTACATTAGGCTTTTAAGGAACAACAGGCACTGTACTAGTACTGATGGATACATTCTCTGCATGTAAAAGCTTATCATGATAACTGTTACATACTACAACTGGAGATATAATCTCCGCTAACTTACAACAGATACACTTAGCTTTGGTAGAACTGTTATCAGGCAGCAGGGTTCCAACAGTTGTTTCTGAGACAGGATCAGATTGAGACATCTTGCAAATGTAAGAGGAAAAAACAACATATAAAGCAAAATTATCGATTTCCTTATATGGAAGTTTCAGGAATGGGAAAAAAATGCAAACAGCATAGCCCTCTGAGCATAAAAAAGCCAAGAGGCATATAGGAAGTGGGGTTTAAATAATTAAATTACTTGGCGCCAAGTATGACGCACAACACAAAATAATTTTTTTTGGTGCTAACCACATCCGGAAATGACACAACTCGCGTCATGGCAGATGCAACCTTGTGCAAGGAAACCTGGCGTCAACTAAGACGCCGTAAATGACGAATTTGCGTCACCGAACATACTTTTGTGCCCGGAAATTTTTTGCACAAAAAATGACGCAATAAATATCAGCATTTTGCGACCTCGCAAGCCTAATTTTATCTGCGAAAAGGAAATATACATAAACCTGACTCATGGCAAATATAAGAACAATACATATATTTAAAACTTTATATTAATACATAAAGTGCCAAACCATAGCAGAGTGTGTCTTAAGTAATGAAAACATACTTACCGAAAGACACCCATCTACATATAGCAGATAGCTAAATCAGTACTGAAAAAGTATCAGTAGAGGTAATGGAATATGAGAGTATATCGTCGATCTGAAAAGAGAAGTAGGAGATGAATCTTTACAACCGATAACAGAGAACCTATGAAAAGATTTCCCTGAGGAAAACCATAGAATCAATAGGTGATACTCCCTTCACATCCCTCTGACAAACACTGTACTCTGAGAGGAATCGGGCTTCAAAATGCTGAGAAGCGCATATCACAGAAGAAAATCAAGCACAAACTTACTTCACCACCTCCATAGGGAGGCAAAGTTTGTAAAAACTGAATGTGTGTGTGTGGTGAGGGGTGTATTTATAGGCATTTTGAGGTTTGGGAAACTTTGCCCCTCCTGGTAGGATTGTATATCCCATACGTCACCAGCTCATGGACTCTTGTCAATTACATGAAAGAAAGATCTGTAGACAGCTTTATTGAAAATGTTATAACTACATTACAGATCGTTTGATTCATATGTAATCTCCGCCTGGAAAGCAGAATGTATTTTATGGTTCATGAGCTTCTTTAAATGCATCCTGCTCTGAAGGTTAGAAATCATATGCTGAGGGACTGAGCACATTAGAGAACAGCAATATACCAAGGAAGCTGCTATACTCTACTACCCCATGAATTAAGTCTGTGTGTGGGGGTCGTTTTCTGCCCTAATAGTCTAGCGCTAGTACTGTGATTGCAGAAAACATTTTAACATTAAATTAATTATCTTTCAACAATGTAAACACTATGTAAAACGTAATTCATTTTTATTTCCAGGATTTATTGATGGGGATTATAATTTTTAAATATAGCATTACACACTACAGGATGAGACGTTATATGTGCATTAGTTTGCTATGAATACATATTTTAACTTTCTGAATTTAGCAAACAAGTTTAAATAAGACAAACCCTTAAACCTTGGCCTACTCGCAGTCACAAGCATAGGAGTTGTAAATAAATGTAAATGTCGCAATTATACGAAAACAAAAAGCTCTTGTTCAGAACACGACTGAAGTTGGATCTAAGAATAAAATAAGGCAGTGAGCAAATAAATGGTTTAAGTAGATTTAGTCCCTTTAAGTTTCAAACTCTTTTCATGAAAGAACAGCAGCTGTTGCCCTATGGGCACCATTTCATACATTGCTTGTATAGGAAGTTTAATATAAATAGTTATGGAAAACATGCATAACCACACGCTGGCACTGGCATTTTTTTTTATACCAGTAAGGCTTGAAAACATGCCCAAGATGAATTGTGTCGGTTAATTACTGGGTATTTAAATACTTTCAAGCTTTCTAAATATGACACTTGTGGTGGAATCTGTAAGCCAAATACATGCATTTCCTAAGGGCAGTCTATAAAGAAACAAGGTAAACTTTAATCACCTTATGCTATTCCTTCTAAAGCAGGAGTGCCTATACTTTTTATATAGAGGCCTGGTCATGGCAACATTGGCAATGGGACACATTACATTAAACTCACATTTATACTAAAGATAAAATTATAAAAATAAAATTAACCACAATAAAGTCAAAATTAAACAAATGGAATTGGATAGATCATGAAGTTTTAATCAACTTTCCAATTTACTTCTATTATAAAATTATGCGCTAGCAACAAACCCAATACATTACCCGATTGGTCCGTTCCATCTTCACTATCAATTTTTGCCTCTGCCGGGGGGTTCAAGTGGAGCAAAGCCCCCCTTGTAAACCTCATTCCCTAAGGTTACAGTGCCCATCTGATTGGCCAAGAGAACAAATACAATTTAATAAAAGAAGTAAATTGGAAAGTTTTTATCTTTAAATTGCATGTTCTAATTGAATCATGAAAGTTTAATTTTAATTTTAATTTAATTTCTGTCCCTTTAAATTACATAAATTATGTGCTATAACTGGATTTAATTTAACTGTATACACTATTCAAATTTTATAAAATTTGGTAAAAATAAACAAGCTGAGTAAATGAAAAACGACGGACAACTAGTTTTGAGGGACGCACAAACAACCTTGATAGAGACAGGATGTCCCTCACAGTCCTGTTTTAAAGTGACTAGTGGGATCACAGTTTCTTACATACCTTAATGGGAGGCTTTCTAGTGATATGGGAAACAAGGAAGTTCATGGCAATGTCTTCACAGTTGATGTATTCATCCACCATGTCTCTGATCGCTTGTGGCATTACGTAGGAATACAGGTATGCGTAGTACTAAAAAGAAACAAAAGGGGGGGCGGGGAATAATGCTTCTTGTTAACACTGCAATATCAACCAAAGCAACATAAGGAAATCTGACATTATTGGAATCATCTAATTAAATGTATTACCACAAAGTAAATTCTGTGGTTTTGAAGATATCTGCAAAGGAACATGGGATCTCAATAATATATTACTGAGCGAATGATTTAGCTGAATAATAAATAAAAAAAAATGCCCTACACATATATCAAAGCATTAAACTTATTTTTTAACCTTAAATTACACATTTGCCTTCTGGAAACCATCTCCATTGCTAAAGTCATGCTCACAACAATTTCATAGCTAAGTTTAGAATGTAATTAAGATTTTTAAAAAATGGTCTCTGTGATCCTAAATATTCACAGGAACCTTTTTGTCTAAGTACAGCTGTAGAAAAAAAAAACAAATCCTGGTCTGATTTGATCAGCTGAATACAGGTTTCAAAACAAGGGACTTCAAGAACTTTCAGACTGTAGAAAACATAAAACAAAATTTGTTTCACAACATCCCAGCTTGTTGCAAAGGTGGTTTCTGACTGTAGTATCCCAAACTCTGGTGTAGAAATGGGGACGCAGGTACTTTTCTGTAAATAGTTGAAATACTCATACAAGTGTCTGTCTAAACCATCAGTGGTCAAACATTTACTCAAGAGCTGAGACAGGCCAGATTTTCAGAATGTCTGTGTGTGAAAAATGGTTCAAGCTTAAAATTCTAACCAATGACTCCAAATGGAAAATGTCTGGCTCTAAACCCACCAACCACTGGATGGTTTTGCAGACTGAAACCCCAGCAGGATCACGATTATGATTAAATACATTTGTTGCAATCTACTATTACACTTACAGAATATAAGAACGGAGTACAGAGCACAACCGTGGGGATGACCAAGGTACCACACAGTGGTTACTACAGAGAATCTTTACTTTTTAGCAGAGAAAGAGAAAGTACATGTTTACCACCAATGACACACATCCTTTATTTTATATACTCCTGTAACACACACTCCACATTGCCTTGTAACATCTACTCTGTGTGTGTAGATAAACAATATTTTCTTTACTTTAAAATGTCAAGGTTTTAAGAGTTTTTAAAAAAGATTGAAACATTAAAAAAAAAAAAAAAATCCACATTAACCCCTTAGTGACCAGACCATTTTTCAATTATCTTACCCTTATGGACCAGGGCTATTTTTACATTTTTTGCAGTGTTTGTGTTTAGCTATAATTTGCCTCTTACACATTTACAGTACCCACACATATTATTTACCGTTTATCTCGCCATTAAATGGACTTTCTAAAGATACCATTATTTTCATCATATCATATATAATTTACTATAAAAATTTTTTTATAAAATATGATGAAAAAGTGGAAAAAAACCACACACTTTCTTCCTTTGACCCCCAAAATCTGTTACTCATCTACAACCACCAAAAAACACCCATGCTAAATAGTTTCTAAATTTTGTCCTGAGTTTAGAAATACCCAATGTTTACATGTTCTTTGCTTTTTTTGCAAGTTATAGGGCAATAAGTACAAGTAGCACTTTGCTATTTCAAAACTTTTTTTTTCAAAATTAGCCAGTTACATTGTAACACTGATATCTGTTAGGATTCCCTGAATAATCCTTCACATGTATATTTTTTTTTTAGTAGACAACCCAAATTATTGATCTAGGCCCATTTTGGTATATTTCATGCCATCATTTCACCGCCAAATACGATTAAATAAAAAAAATGGTTCACTTTTTTTTTTACTAACTTTAGGTTTCTCACTGAAATTATTTACAAACAGCTTGTGCAATCATGGCATAAATGTTCAGAAATAGCAGACATATATGGCTTTTGTATTGCTTTGGCAATTAGAAGGCCGCTAAATGCTGATGCACACCACACGTGTATTATGCCCAGCTACCGCGACTGTGCGCACTATTGTTTAACCAGGAAAAGGAAATAACCGTCGATGGGACGCCCACCCACCTCCCAAGCAGCAGCTCCCACCAACGATCTGCACCATTGATGGCCGATTAAGAGAGGGCCACAGAGTGTCTCTCTCTGCATTGGATGCTTAAAAAAGGGTATTGCAGGATGCCTCAATATCGAGGCATCACTGCAATACCCTGAGAGCTGCTGGAAGCAATCACAATCGCTTCCAGTACTCAATTAGACTGAGGACGAACCAGATACGTCCATTGTCACTGACAGTTTTTGAAGGGCGTACCTGGTACGTCCTTGGTCATTAAGGGGTTAAAGGGACATGAAACCCAATTTTTTTCTTTCATGATTTAGAAAGAACATGCACTTTTAAACAACTTTACATTTTTTCTTATATTATCTACTTTGTTTCATTGTTTTGATATTATTTGTTGAAAAGCCTATCTAAATAGGCTCAGTAACTGCTGAATGGTGGCTGCATATAGATGCCTCGTGTGGCTAAAGGATATCTGAAGCAAATTAAATAGAAGTAAATTGAAATATTTGAAAATTTTATTTTCTATTTGAATTCTGAAAAATATTTTGGTTTCATGTCCCTTTAATAAAATAAATCTCAAAACTCTGCTTTACAACAATAGATGAAGCGTGCTAATGCCCATAAGGGCATGTACTACACACACACACAGTCTATGAGCATATACAGTATATTTAAATAAAAGTGCATTTTATTATTTTATTTTTTACTTTTTTGTCATTTCAAGTAAGGTGAGTTTCACTTGTGGTCATTAGAGGGCAGTGTTTCACAGAAGAAAAAAAAAGTTATACAAAATAAATAGGTGTTCATATAAATGTAAGTGACCACCAAGAGGCAGTACAAAGTTTGGTTTAGGCTGACGTCATTAATAGCACACAGATCAATTACCTGTGTTCTATGTCTTATATAATAGACAACATTCAGGCATTTATTTGTATTAGATAACATAGGGGAGAAAAAGAAATACAATACTTAAAAAAGTTTGCAAAATACAAACAGAATTATAATAAAGTTGAGTAAGGTTGGTACACATACAAAACGCTGATTACTTTTTGGTTTTGTCCCTCTCCAGCATGCAGTTTACACTGGTGCTTAGTACTACAGCTGTTAGTGTATAACATATATTCTAGCAACTATGTTCCATAAACGCCCGCAAACTGTGGTCTTCCCCTAGCAAATACTTTGAGAGGTTTGGAGAAAATTGAGAGGGTTACACAGGCAGGGCGTTTGTTTGCTCAAGACATGAGAAACTTTATATAAGATACCTTTTAAATCAGTCCTTACAAGCTTTCTTTTTGCTTTCTGAATAGCAAGGGTGAGAACATATATAGACAATAAAACTATCTATACAGGGAGCATGATCTCAATTGTGAGCAAAAATAATGGCCTGGTGATTCTTCCCCTTCTGAACCCCACATCCTTCTAGAAGCGAGCAAGTTACTGCCAATCTGAAGTAGACCCGGCTAGCCACTCATTTTTTAGCAAAACTCGCTAGCCTTGTTTTATAGTATATCACCAACTCTTAAGTATATGTCCTTCTGGCATGCACCTGCTTTATAAATTAATTAACTCTTGTCTTATAATAGTGGGTGAGCAACTATTTGTGTTTTTTATATCACCACCTTTGCTGAGGAAAATTAGGGCTCCATATGTAGCAGAAATAGTTCTCAGAATTGGAGAACCCGCAAATTAACACAAGTTAAATTATGGGCAAAGGTAAAATAAATTATTATATTTTACACTGTACAAACCACATACATTGAAGATTTCATATTAAAATCTAAGAGTGGTTTGTGTCCCTTCAATGTCAACAATAATTGGATTCCACATCTATGAGAATTAGGAAAACAGTGTGCAGCTAAGTGCAGCCTGCAGGCACTGTTAGAATCCTGCAAGTCTATTGTTCACTTCTCTCTACATACAGCAAATACATTTTGCCCACTCTCACTTGACGTTATTAGAGTTCTGGTTCATCCTCTGACATAGGGGTAACCTCAACAACACAGAGGGTGTGAAAAATATTCAAACGTAAGGGAGAGATAAGATCACAACTGGCTTTTATCAATATCATGGTTTGTTTGTTTTTTAAGGTAAAAAAAAGCCAACCAAATGTGCAACACTCCAGAAAACTAGTGCACTACTATACTCTTTTACTAGACTAGCAATTAGAACTTTTTGCCCCCTTTTCCTGGTATTTAACTGAAAACTTTCCTGCTACAATATATATTTTAATTGATCATTGCAGTAGCTCATTCACTCCTGTCCCTAGCGCAGCAGAGGAGTTAAACGTTTCTCAACTACAAAACAATGGAAATTTTGCTATAGCCTAAAGACTTGTGAGATTATTTTGTGGGCTAAAATTCTGCAATATAGTGTTTAAAGGGACACTGAAGTCAAAACTGAAAGGGACATGAAACACAATTTTTTTTCTTTCATGATTTAGAAAAGTTTGCCATTTTAATCAAAATTCTATTATCTAATTTGCTTCCTTCTCTTGGTATCCTTTCAGTAGCTGCTGATTAGTAGATGCTTATAGATATAACGCTCCTTTATATGAACTAACCATTGTTTTCCATCAAAGATACAAGTGTAAATCTCTGTTCAATGTCATTTTAGTTTAATGTTTTGTAAATCCAGTGATTAAAAGAAAAAAGAAAAAACAATTCAAGTGAATTTGCAGAGGCCGCACTAATTTATCTACACAAGCATTACAAGGAATGATATAAATAAGACTTACCTTGTGAAAAAAAGCAGCACCCGTCAGTACCATGGATAGTTCACAAGAATAATTAGAGTTGTAGAGCCAAGACTGATGAGGAATGTCCCAGGCATGGTACCGTCCAGGAAATCCTACAATCCTGTCTCTCGCCTCCCGCCAGACACTAGAAAAACAAATAGAGATTTCCTCATGTCCATTTGTGTGATTCTGAAAAAACAGCAACTTTCATTTCTAGTTCTTTAAGTTTTCCTCTTCATGGGCCACTAATTTATACTCTGGCTCAGGTTCGTGCATTTAATTGTTTTTTTACTGTAACATGGAAATGTTTATAGGACTTTCCTATTGTAACTCATAGTAACCTACGACCTTTAAATGAAGACAAGGCTGTGATTGGTGGTCATATTTCACTACATTTTAGTTTACCAGTTGTGTCCTGTTCAGAAGTGGCAACGCAATAAGGTTTATAAGTGGGAGTTTATTTAGCCACTTTGTAGGGGTTAAACACACAGTTGCAAAGCAATATTGCCGTTTTGTTTTAGTTACTTCATTAACGTCACTATAAAATAAGGTAGTTACATTATGCTTTTTACAATAAAAATGTTTAAGGATCGCTGAAGTCAAAATGAAACTTTTATGATTAAGGTAGAGCACACAATTTTAAACTATTTTTCCTTACTCTTGCATCCATAATTAACCTCTCTCCGTTAAAGGGATATGAAATCCAAAGATTTTCTTTTGTGATTCAGGCAGAGTATATAATTATTAAAACGTTTCTAATTTACTTCTATTTTCAAATTTGCTTCATTCCCATGATATTCTGTGTTGAAGAGATACCTAGGTAGGCACCTGGAGCACTACATGGCAGGAAATAGTGCTGCCCTCTAGTGCTCTTGCAAATGGATAACATTCTTGCAAAACTGTTGCCATATAGTGCTCCAAAATGGGCCGGCTCCTAAGCTTACGTCCCTGCTTTTTAACAAAAGGTACCAATAGAAAAACCGATAATAGAAATAAATTAGAAAGTTGTTAAAAAACATAAATTTATGTAAGAACTTACCTGATAAATTAATTTCTTTCATATTAGCAAGAGTCCATGAGCTAGTGACGTATGGGATATACAATCCTACCAGGAGGGGCAAAGTTTCCCAAACCTCAACATGCCTATAAATACACCCCTCACCACACCCACAATTCAGTTTAACGAATAGCCAAGAAGTGGGGTGATAAGAAAAAAGTGCGAAAGCATATAAAATAAGGAATTGGAATAATTGTGCTTTATACAAAAAAATCATAACCACCACAAAAAAGGGCGGGCCTCATGGACTCTTGCTAATATGAAAGAAATGAATTTATCAGGTAAGTTCTTACATAAATTATGTTTTCTTTCATGTAATTAGCAAGAGTCCATGAGCTAGTGACGTATGGGATAATGACTACCCAAGATGTGGATCTTTCCACACAAGAGTCACTAGAGAGGGAGGGATAAAATAAAGACAGCCAATTCCGCTGAAAATAATCCACACCCAAAATAAAGTTTAAATCTTATAATGAAAAAAACTGAAATTATAAGCAGAAGAATCAAACAGAAACAGCTGCCTGAAGTACTTTTCTACCAAAAACTGCTTCAGAAGAAGAAAACACATCAAAATGGTAGAATTTAGTAAAAGTATGCAAAGAAGACCAAGTTGCTGCTTTCCAAATCTGATCAACCGAAGCTTCATTCCTAAATGCCCATGAAGTAGGCACAGACCTAGTATAATGAGCTGTAATCCTTTGAGGTGGAGTTTTACCCGACTCGACATAAGCAAGATGAATTAAAGATTTCAACCAAGATGCCAAAGAAATGGCAGAGGCCTTCTGACCTTTCCTAGAAACGGAAAAGATAACAAATAGACTAGAAGTCTTTCGGAAATTCTTAGTAGCTTCAACATAATATTTCAAAGCTCTAACTACATCCAAAGAATGCAATGATCTCTCCTTAGAATTCTTAGGATTAGGACACAATGAAGGAACCACAATTTCTCTACTAATGTTGTTAGAATTCACAACCTTAGGTAAAAATTTAAAAGAAGTTCGCAACACCGCCTTATCCTGATGAAAAATCAGAAAAGGAGACTCACAAGAAAGAGCAGATAATTCAGAAACTTTTCTAGCAGAAGAAATGGCCAAAAGAAACAAAACTTTCCAAGAAAGTAATTTAATGTCCAATGAATACATAGGTTCAAACGGAGGAGCTTGAAGAGCCCCCAGAACCAAATTCAAACTCCAAGGAGGGGAGATTGACTTAATAACAGGTTTTATACGAACCAAAGCTTGTACAAAACAATGAATATCAGGAAGATTAGCAATCTTTCTGTGAAAAAGAACAGAAAGAGCAGAGATTTGTCCTTTCAAGGAACTTGCCGACAAACCTTTATCCAAACCATCCTGAAGAAACTGCAAAATTCTCGGAATTCTAAAAGAATGCCAGGAAAAATGATGAGAAAGACACCAAGAAATGTAAGTCTTCCAAACTCGATAATATATCTTTCTAGATACAGATTTAAGAGCCTGTAACATAGTATTAATCACAGAGTCAGAGAAACCTCTTTGACTAAGAATCAAGCGTTCAATCTCCATACCTTTAAATTTAAGGATTTGAGATCCTGATGGAAAAAAGGACCTTGTGACGTCTGGTCTTAACGGAAGAGTCCATGGTTGGCAAGAGGCCATTCGGACAAGATCCGCATACCAAAACCTGTGAGGCCATGCTGGAGCCACCAGCAGAACAAACGAGCATTCCTTCAGAATCTTGGAGATTACTCTTGGAAGAAGAACTAGAGGCGGAAAGATATAGGCAGGATGATACTTCCAAGGAAGTGACAATGCATCCACTGCTTCCGCTAGAGGATCCCTGGATCTGGACAGATACCTGGGAAGTTTCTTGTTTAGATGAGAAGCCATCAGATCTATTTCTGGAAGTCCCCACATTTGAACAATCTGAAGAAATACCTCTGGGTGAAGAGACCATTCGCCCGGATGTAACGTTTGGCGACTGAGATAATCCGCTTCCCAATTGTCTATACCTGGGATATGAACCGCAGAAATTAGACAGGAGCTGGATTCCGCCCATACCAGAATTCGAGATACTTCTTTCATAGCCAGAGGACTGTGAGTCCCTCCTTGATGATTGATGTATGCCACAGTTGTGACATTGTCTGTCTGAAAACAAATGAACGATTCTCTCTTTAGAAGAGGCCATGACTGGAGAGCTCTGAAAATTGCACGGAGTTCCAAAATATTGATTGGTAATCTCACCTCCTGAGATTCCCAAACCCCTTGTGCTGTCAGAGACCCCCAAACAGCTCCCCAACCTGTCAGACTTGCATCTGTTGAAATTACAGTCCAGGTCGGAAGAACAAAAGAAGCCCCCTGAACTAAACGATGGTGATCTGTCCACCACGTCAGAGAGTGTCGTACAATCGGTTTTAAGGATATCAATTGAGATATCTTTGTGTAATCCCTGCACCACTGGTTCAGCATACAGAGCTGAAGAGGTCGCATGTGAAAACGAGCAAAGGGGATCGCGTCCAATGCAGCAGTCATAAGACCTAGAATTTCCATGCATAAGGCTACCGAAGGGAATGATTGTGACTGAAGGTTTCGACAAGCTAAAATCAATTTTAGACGTCTCTTGTCTGTCAGAGACAGAGTCATGGACACTGAATCTATCTGGAAACCCAAAAAGGTTACCCTTGTCTGAGGAATCAATGAACTTTTTGGTAAATTGATCCTCCAACCATGATCTTGAAGAAACAACACAAGTCGATTCGTATGAGACTCTGCTAAATGTGAAGACTGAGCAAGTACCAAGATATCGTCCAAATAAGGAAATACCACAATACCCTGTTCTCTGATTACAGACAGAAGGGCACCGAGAACCTTTGTAAAAATTCTTGGAGCTGTTGCTAGGCCAAACGGCAGAGCCACAAACTGGTAATGCTTGTCTAGGAACGAGAATCTCAGAAACTGATAGTGATCTGGATGAATCGGAATATGCAGATATGCATCCTGTAAATCTATTGTGGACATATAATGCCCTTGCTGAACAAAAGGCAGGATAGTCCTTACAGTTACCATTTTGAATGTTGGTATCCTTACATAACGATTCAATATTTTTAGATCCAGAACTGGTCTGAAGGAATTCTCCTTCTTTGGTACAATGAAGAGATTTGAATAAAACCCCAGCCCCTGTTCCAGAGCTGGAACTGGCATAATTACTCCAGCCAACTCTAGATCTGAAACACATTTCAGAAATGCTCGAGCCTTCGCTGGATTTACTGGGACACGGGAAAGAAAAAATCTCTTTGCAGGAGGCCTTATCTTGAAGCCAATTCTGTACCCTTCTGAAACAATGTTCTGAATCCAAAGATTGTGAATTGAATTGATCCAAATTTCTTTAAAAAAATGTAATTTGCCCCCTACCAGCTGAGCTGGAATGAGGGCCGCACCTTCATGTGGACTTGGAGATGGTTTCCAAACTGATACCGCTCCTGTGGATGAAGGATCAGGCTTTTGTTCCTTATTGTGACGAAAGGAACGAAAACGACTATTAGACCTAAATTTACCTTTAGATTTTTTTATCCTGTGGTAAAAAAGTACCTTTCCCTCCAGTAACAGTTGAGATAATAGAATCCAACTGAGAACCAAATAATTTATTACCCTGGAAAGAAAGGGAAAGCAATGTTGACTTAGAAGACATATCAGCATTCCAAGTTTTAAGCCATAAAGCTCTTCTAGCTAAAATAGCTAAAGACAGTTACCTGACATCAACTCTAATGATATCAAAGATGGCATCACAAATAAAGTTATTAGCATGTTGAAGAAGATTAACAATGCTATGAGAATTATGATCTGTTAGTTGTTGCGTTTAAGCTTCTAACCAAAAGGTTGAAGCTGCAGCAACATCCGCTAAAAATATAGCAGGTCTAAGAAGATTACCTGAACATAAGTAAGCTTTTCTTTTCTTAGAAAGGATTCAATTTTCCTATCTAAAGGATCCTTAAAGGAAGTACTATCTGCCGTAGGAATAGTAGTATGCTTAGCAAGAGTAGAGACAGCCCCATCAACCTTAGGGATTTTGTCCCAAAACTCTAATCTGTCAGATGGCACAGGATATAATTGCTTAAAACGTTTAGAAGGAGTAAATGAATTACTCAAATTATTCCATTCCCTGGAGATTACTTCAGAAATAGCATCAGGGACAGGAAAAACTTCTGGAATAACTACAGGAGATTTAAAAACCTTATTTAAACGTTTAGATTTAGTATCAAGAGGACCAGAATCCTCTATTTCTAATGCAATTAAGACTTCTTTAAGTAAAGAACGAATAAATTCCATTTTAAATAAATATGAAGATTTATCAGCATCAACCTCTGAGACAGAATCCTCTGAACCAGAGGAACCATTATCAGAATCAGAATGATGATGTTCATTTAAAAATTAATCTGAAAATGAGAAGTTTTAAAAGACCTTTTACGCTTACTAGGAGGAGGAATAACAGACATAGCCTTCTTAATGGATTTAGAAACAAAATCTCTTATATTAACAGGAACACTCTGAGTATTAGATGTTGACGGAACAGCAACAGGTAATGTAACATTACTAAAGGAAATATTATCTGCATTAACAAGTTTGTCATGACATTCAATACAAACAACAGCTGGAGGAACAGCTACCATAAGTTTACAGCAGATACACTTAGCTTTGGTAGATCCAGCACCAGGCAGCGATTTTCCAGTAGTATCTTCTGACTCCGTGTGAATCTGGGACATCTTGCAATATGTAATAGAAAAAACAACATATAAAGCAAAATTGATCAAATTCCTTAAATGACACTTAAATAATGTGGAGACAATAGTGACGCCCATATTTTTTAGCGCCAAAAAAGACGCCCACATTATTTGGCGCCTAAATGCTTTTAGCGCCAAAAATGACGCCACATCCGGAACGCCAACACTTTTGGCGCAAAAAAACGTCAAAAATGATGCAACTTCCGGCGACACGTATGACGCCGGAAACAGAAAAGTTTTTGCGCCAAAAAAGTCTGCGCCAAGAATGACGCAATAAAATAAAGCATTTTCAGCCCCTGCGAGCCTAACAGCCCACAGGGAAAAAAGTCAAATTTTAAGGTAAGAAAAAAATGATTAATTGATTGAATTATTCATATGCATTATCCCAAATATGAAACTGACTGTCTGAAATAAGGAACGTTGAACATCCTGAGTCAAGGCAAATAGATGTTTGAATACATATATTTAGAACTTTATATAAAAGTGCCCAACCATAGCTTAGAGTGTCACAGAAAATAAGACTTACTTACCCCAGGACACTCATCTACATGTAGTAGAAAGCCAAACCAGTACTGAAACGAGAATCAGTAGAGGTAATGGTATATATAAGAGTATATTGTCGATCTGAAAAGGGAGGTAAGAGATGAATCTCTACGACCGATAACAGAGAACCTATGAAATAGACCCCGTAGAAGGAGATCATTGAATTCAAATAGGCAATACTCTCCTCACATCCCTCTGACATTCACTGCACGCTGAGAGGAAAACCGGGCTCCAACCTGCTGCGGAGCGCATATCAACGTAGAATCTAGCACAAACTTACTTCACCACCTCCATAGGAGGCAAAGTTTGTAAAACTGAATTGTGGGTGTGGTGAGGGGTGTATTTATAGGCATTTTGAGGTTTGGGAAACTTTGCCCCTCCTGGTAGGAATGTATATCCCATACGTCTATTTGTATCATGAAAGAAAAAAAATAGGGTTTTCATATCTCTTTAAATCTGGTACATCATCCATTAAACATGCTCTAATTACACCTATTCTTAAAAAAAACGCCACTCGACCCAACATCCCCTTGCAAGTATCGTCCAATCTCTCTTCTCCTCTAAACTTCTTAAGCGGATTGTTTGTCACACTTTCTCTCATCTAACCATCTTCTCAATCCTTTGCAATCTGACTCCCAACACTCTTCTGAAACTGCCATCACCAAGGTGACAAATGAGCTGCTTAGTGCCAAGTCTAAAGGTCACTACTCTCTGGCTCTTCCTTCTACTCCTCTCTGTTGGGGTACCTCAAGGCTCAGTTCTAGGTCCCCTTTTCTCAGCCCACACATCTCTAAACTAAGTCATGTGGGGTTTCAGTATCATCTTTATGGGAATGACAACCAGTTCTGCCTTTATGCACAAGACATTATCTTTTCTTTGCGGACTCATGTCACCAGCTGCTGCTTATCCAATATCTCATTCTGGATGGCTTTTCTATAGCCAACGCTGAACCTCTCTAAAACTAAACTCCTATTTCCTCCCTCTAACAATCTCCCCAACCACCAAATCTCACCTACTGTGGGAAACTCATCTACTCTACCCCTCATGCCCGCTGCCTTGGGGGTCACATGACTCAGCATTTTCTTTTGTTCCGCACATTAAGTCCTTAGCCAACTCCTGCTACTTCCACCTTAAAAATATCTCTAAAATGCGTCATTTCCTCGCTCAACCCAACTAAGATTCTTATCCACTCCTCTATTTCCCCGATATGAGTACTGCAATTCTGTCTTCTCTGGTTTCTCAAGCTATCGCCTGTCTCCACTGCAATCCATCATGAATGCCTGTGCAAGGCTCATCTAGCTTAAAGGGACACTTTTCCAAAAAAAAATCTTTTGCGTTTCAGATAGAGCATGCAATTTTAAGCAACTTTCTAATTTACTCCTATTATAAAATTTTCTTCATTGTCTTGGAATCTTTATTTGAAAAGCAAGAATGTAAGTTTAGATGCAGGAGCATTTTTGGTGAACAACCTGGGTTGTTCTTACTGATTGGTGGATAAATTTACCCATCAAGAAAGAAGTGCTGTCCATAGGTCTGAATCAAAAATTGTCTGGCTCCTTAGCTTAGATGCCTTATATTTCAAATAAAGATAGCAAGAGAACGAAAAAACCCCATATTTTTTATGTAAGAACTTACCTGATAAATTCATTTCTTTCATATTAGCAAGAGTCCATGAGCTAGTGACGTATGGGATATACATTCCTACCAGGAGGGGCAAAGTTTCCCAAACCTTAAAATGCCTATAAATACACCCCTCACCACACCCACATTTCAGTTTAACAAATAGCCAAGAAGTGGGGTGATAAAAAAGGAGCGAAAGCATCAAAAATAAGGAATTGGAATAATTGTGCTTTATACAAAAAAATCATAACCACCACAAAAAAGGGTGGGTCTCATGGACTCTTGCTAATATGAAAGAAATTAATTTATAAATTATGTTTTCTTTCATGTAATTAGCAAGAGTCCAGGAGCTAGTGACGTATGGGATAGCAGATACCCAAGATGTGGAACTTCCACGCAAGAGTCACTAGAGAGGGAGGGATAAAATAAAGACAGACAATTCCGCTGAAAAATAATCCACAACCCAAATCAAAAAGTTTTAATCTTTAAAATGAAAAAAAACTGAAATTATAAGCAGACAAATCAAACAGAAACAGCTGCCTGAAGTACTTTTCTACCAAAAACTGCTTCAGAAGAAGAAAACACATCAAAATGGTAGAACTTAGTAAAAGTATGCAAAGAAGACCAAGTCGCTGCTTTGCAAATCTGATCAACCGAAGCTTCATTCCTAAAAGCCCAGGAAGTAGAAACTGACCTAGTAGAATGAGCCGTAATTCTTTGAGGCGGGGACTTACCCGACTCCACATAAGCATGATGAATCAAAGACTTTAACCAAGATGCCAAAGAAATGGCAGAAGCCTTCTGACCTTTACTAGGACCAGAAAAAACAACAAATAGACTAGAAGTCTTTCTAAAATCTTTAGTAGCTTCAAAGCTCTAACTACATCCAAAGAATGTAACGATCTTTCTTTAAAATTCTTAGGATTAGGACATAATGAAGGAACAACAATTTCTCTACTAATGTTGTTAGAATTCACAACCTTAGGTAAAAATTGAAAAGAAGTCTGCAACACCGCCTTATCCTGATGAAAAATGAAAAAAGGAGATTTCACAAGAAAGAGCAGATAGCGCAGAAACTCTTCTAGCAGAAGAGATAGCTAAAAGGAACAGTACTTTCCAAGAAAGTAATTTAATGCCCAGAGAATGCATAAGCTCAAACGGAGAAGCCTGTAAGGCTGTCAAAACCAAATTAAGACTCCAAGGAGGAGAGATTGGCTTAATAACAGGTTTGATACGGACCAAAGCCTGTACAAAACAATGAATATCAGGAAGATTAGCAATTTTCCTGTGAAAAAGAACAGAAAGAGCAGATATTTGTCCTTTCAAAGAACTTGCAGACAAACCTTTATCCAAACCATCCTGAAGAAATTGTAAAATTCTAGGAATCCTGAAAGAATGCCAAGAGAATTTATGAGAAGAACACCAAGAGATGTAAGCCTTCCAAACTCAATAATAAATCTTCCTAGAGACAGATTTTCGAGCCTGTAACATATTAATAATCACTGAGTCAGAGAAACCTCTATGACTAAGAATTAAGCGTTCAATCTCCATACCTTCAAATTTAATGATTTGAGATCCTGATGGAAAAAAGGGCCTTGAGATAGAAGGTCTGACCTTAACGGAAGTGTCCAAGGTTGGCAACTGGCCATCCGAACGAGATCCGCATACCAAAACCTGTGTGGCCATGCTGGAGCCACCAGCAGTACAAACTAATGCTCCATTAGGATTTTGGAGATTACTTTCGGAAGAAGAACTAGAGGCGGAAAGATATAGCAGGATGATAATTCCAGGGAATTGACAACGCATCCACTGCTTCCGCCTGAGGATCCCGGGATCTGGACAGATACCTGGGAAGTTTCTTGTTCAGATGAGAGGCCATCAGATCTATTTCTGGAAGTCCCCAGATTTGAACAATCTGAAGAAAAACCTCTGGATGAAGAGACCATTCGCCCGGATGTAACGTCTGATGACTGAGATAATCCGCTTCCAAATTGTCTACACCTGGGATGTGAACCGCAGAAATTAGACAGGAGCTGGATTCTGCCCATATAAGTATCTGAGATACTTCTTTCATAGCTTGAGGACTGTGAGTCCCCCCCTTGATGATTGACATATGCCACGGTTGTGACATTGTCTGTTTGAAAACATATAAACGATTCTCTCTTCAGAAGTGGCTAAAACTGAAGAGCTCTGAAAATCGCACGGAGTTCCAAAATGTTGATTGGTAATCTCGCCTCCTGAGATTTCCAATCCCCTTGCGCTGTCAGAGATCCCCAAACAGCTCCCCAACCTGATAGACTCGCATCTGTTGAGATCACAGACCAGGTTGGACGAACGAAAGAGGCCCCTAGAACTAAACAATGGTGATCCATCCACCAAGTTAGAGATGATCGAACATTGGGATTTAAGGATATTATTTGTGATATCCTTGTATAATCCCGGCACCACTGGTTCAGCATACAAAGCTGGAGTGGTCTCTCGTGAAAACGAGCAAAAGGGATCGCGTCCGATGCAGCAGTCATGAGACCTAAAATCTCCATGCATAATGCTACCGAAGGGAACAATTGAGACTGAAGGTTTCGACAGGCTGAAACCAATTTCAGACGTCTCAGTGTCCATGACTTTGTCTCTGACAGAAAAGAATCTATTTGGAAACCTAAAAAGGTTACCCTTGTCTGAGGAATCAAGAAACTCTTTGGCAAATTGATCCTCCAACCATGTTTTTGAAGAAACACCACAAGTTGATTTGTATGAGATTCTGCAGAATGTGAAGACTGAGCAAGTATCAAGATATCGTCCAAATAACGAAATACCGCAATACCCTGTTCTCTGATTACAGAGAGAAGGGCACAGAGAACCTTCGAAAAGATCCTTGGCGCTGTTGCTAGACCAAATGGAAGAGCAATAAACTGGTAATGCTTGTCTAGAAAAGAGAATCTCAGAAACTGATAGTGATCTGGATGAATCGGAATATGCAGGTATGCATCCTGTAAATCTATTGTAGACATATAATGCCCTTGCTGAACAAAAGGCAGAATAGTCCTTATAGCTACCATTTTTAATGTTGGTATCCTTACATAACGATTCAATATTTTTAAATCCAGAACCGGTCTGAAAGAATTCTCTTTCTTTGGTACGATGAATAGATTTGAATAAAACCCCAGACCCTGTTCCAGAACTGGAACTGGTAAAATTACTCCAGCTAACTCTAGGACTGAAACACATTTCAGAAACGCCTGAGCCTTCACTGGATTGATTGGAATGCGTGAGAGAAAGAATCTTCTCACAGGCGGTCTTACTTTGAAACCTATTCTGTACCCTTGCGAAACAAGGTTCTGAATCCAAAGATTGTGAACCGAATTGATCCAAACATCTTTGAAAAATCGTAACCTGCCCCCTACCAGCTGCGCTGGAATGAGGGCCGCACCTTCATGCGGATTTAGGGGCTGGTTTTGACTTTCTGGACGGCTTGGATTTACTCCAGACTGGATTAGGTTTCCAACCGGAAACTGTTCCTTTAGGGGAAGGATCGGGCTTCTGCTCCTTCTGACGAAAGGAACGAAAACGATTAGCAGCCCTGTAACTACCTTTAGATTTTTTCCCCTGAGGCAAAAAAGCACCCTTCCCTCCAGTTACAGTTGAAATTATAGAATCCAACTGAGAACCAAACAACTTATTACCTTGGAAAGAGAGAGAAAGCAAAGTTGATTTAGAAGTCATATCTACATTCCAGGATTTAAGCCATAAAGCTCGTCTAGCTAAAATAGCTAAAGACATATACCGGACATCAACTCTAATGATATAAAAAATGGCATCACAGACAAAGTTATTAGCGTGTTGAAGAAGTTTAACAATGCTATAGGTATTATGATCTGTCACTTGTTGCGCTAAAGAAAGTTGAAGCTGCAGCAACATCAGCCAAAGAGATAGCAGGTCTGAGTAGATTACCTGAACATAAATAAGCTTTTCTCAAAAAAAGATTCAATTTTCCTATGTAAAGGATCTTTAAACGAAGTGCTATCTGCCGTAGGAATAGCAGTACGTTTGGCCAGAGTAGAGATAGCCCCATCGAATTCCAGTCTATCAGATGGCACAGGGTACAATTTCTTAAACCTTGGAGAAGGAGTAAATGAAGTACCCAGACTATCCCATTCCCAGGCAATCACATCTGAGATAGCGTCAGGAACTGGAAAAACTTCCGGAATTAACACATGAGGTTTATAAACCGAATTTAAACGTTTAGCAGTTTTAGTATCAAGAGGACTGGACTCCTCCATATCTAAAGCAATCAAAACTTCTTTAAGCAATGAACGAATAAACTCCATTTTAAATAAATATGAAGATTTATCAGAATCAATATCTGTGTTAGAATCTTCTGAACCGGAAAAAACCTCATCAGAAACAGATAAGTCAGAATGATGGCTGTCACCTAAAAATTCATCTGAAATGTGAGAAGTTTTGAAAGACCTTTTACGTTTACTGGAAGGAGGAACAACAGACAGAGCCTTCCTAATGGAATTAGAAACAAATTCTTTTACATTAACAGGAACATCCTGAACAATAGATGTTGAAGGAACAACAACAGGTAAAGGATTATTACTAATGGACACAGAATCTGCATTGGTAAGTTTATCATGACAGCTTTCACAAACTACAGCTGGAGGAACAGATACCACAAGTTTACAACATATACACTGAACTTTGGTAGAAACAGCATCAGGCAGCGTCTGTCCATTAGTGGATTTTGATCCAGGGTCAGGATGAGACATCTTGCAATATGTAATAGAAAAACCAACATATAAAGCAAAATTATCAAATTCCTTAAATGACAGTTTCAGGAATGGGAAAGAATGCAAAAAAATAAGCTTCTAGATCCAGAAGCAAAGAAAAAGAAATGTTTAAATAATGTGAGTAAAAAAGACGCCCACATTTTTTTGGCGCAAAAAAATGTCTGAATACGCATGCGTAACAAAATACAACTTCCGGCGTAAATTACGTCACCGGAAATGACAAAATTTTTAGCGCCAAAAAAGTTTGCGCCAAAAATGACGTAATAAAAAGAAACATTTTCTGCCCCCACGAGCCTAACAGCATGCAGGAAAAAAAGGTCAAATGAAATTTTTCAAGGTAAGAAAAAAATAATTAAATGCATTATCCCAATAATGAAACTTACAGTCTGTATTTAAAAAGGAATACTGATTATCCTGAATCAAGGCAAATATAAGTTTATAGACCTATATTTAGAACTTTACATATAAAGTGCCCAACCATAGCGCAGAGTGTCACAAAGAAATAAGATTTACTTACCCCAGGACACTCCTCTACATAAAGCAGATAGCCAAACCAGTACTGAAACGAGAATCAGTAGAGGTAATGGTATATAAGAGTATATCGTCGATCTGAAAAGGGAGGTAGGAGAAGAAATCTCTACGACCGATAACAGAGAACCTATGAAAACATAATTTATGTAAGAACTTACCTGATAAATTAATTTCTTTCATATTAGCAAGAGTCCATGAGCTAGTGACGTATGGGATATACATTCCTACCAGGAGGGACAAAGTTTCCCAAACCTCAACATGCCTATAAATACACCCCTCACCACACCCACAAATCAGTTTAACGAATAGCCAAGAAGTGGGGTGATAAGAAAAAAGTGCGAAAGCATAAAAAATAAGGAATTGGAATAATTGTGCTTTATACAAAAAAATCATAACCACCACAAAAAAGGGTGGGCCTCGTGGACTCTTGCTAATATGAAAGAAATGAATTTATCAGGTAAGTTCTTACATAAATTATGTTTTCTTTCATGTAATTAGCAAGAGTCCATGAGCTAGTGACGTATGGGATAATGACTACCCAAGATGTGGATCTTTCCACGCAAGAGTCACTAGAGAGGGAGGGATAAAATAAACAGCCAATTCCGCTGAAAAATAATCCACACCCAAAATAAAGTTTAAATTATAAGCAAAAGATTCAAACTGAAACAGCTGCCTGAAGTACTTTTCTACCAAAAACTGCTTCAGAAAAAGAAAACACATCAAAATGGTAGAATTTAGTAAAAATATGCAAAGAAGACCAAGTTGCTGCTTTGCAAATCTGATCAACCGAAGCTTCATTCCTAAACGCCCAGGAAGTAGAAACTGACCTAGTAGAATGAGCTGTAATCCTTTGAGGCGGAGTTTTACCCGACTCGACATAAGCATGATGAATTAAAGATTTCAACCAAGATGCCAAAGAAATGGCAGAGGCCTTCTGACCTTTCCTAGAACTGGAAAAGATAACAAATAGACTAGAAGTCTTTCGGAAATTCTTAGTAGCTTCAACATAAAATTTCAAAGCTCTAACTACATCCAAAGAATGCAATGATCTCTCCTTAGAATTCTTAGGATTAGGACACAATGAAGGAACCACAATTTCTCTACTAATGTTGTTAGAATTCACAACCTTAGGTAAAAATTTAAAAGAAGTTCGCAACACCGCCTTATCCTGATGAAAAATCAGAAAAGGAGACTCACAAGAAAGAGCAGATAATTCAGAAACTCTTCTAGCAGAAGAGATAGCCAAACGGAACAAAACTTTCCAAGAAAGTAATTTGATGTCCAACGAATGCATAGGTTCAAACGGAGGAGCTTGAAGAGCCCCCAGAACCAAATTCAAACTCCAAGGAGGAGAAATTGACTTAATGACAGGTTTTATACGAACCAAAGCTTGTACAAAACAATGAATATCAGGAAGATTAGCAATCTTTCTGTGAAAAAGAACAGAAAGAGCAGAGATTTGTCCTTTCAAGGAACTTGCAGACAAACCTTTATCCAAACCATCCTGAAGAAATTGTAAATTTTAAAAGAATGCCAGGAAAAATGATAAGACACCAAGAAATATAAGTCTTCCAGACTCTATAATATATCTCCCTAGATACAGATTTACGAGCCTGTAACATAGAATTAATCACAGTCAGAGAAACCTCTTTGACTAAGAATCAAACGTTCAATCTCCATACCTTTAAATTTAAGGATTTGAGATCCTGATGGAAAAAAAGGACCTTGCGACAAAAGGTCCGGTCTTAACGGAAGAGTCCACGGTTGGCAAGTAGCCATCCGGACAAGATCCGCATACCAAAACCTGTGAGGCCATGCTGGAGATACCAGCAGAACAAACGAGCATTCCTTCAGAATCTTGGAGATTACTCTTGGAAGAAGAACTAGAGGCGGAAAGATATAGGCAGGATGATACTTCCAAGGACGTGACAATGCATCCACTGCTTCCGCTTGAGGATCCCTGGATCTGGACAGATACCTGGGAAGTTTCTTGTTTAGATGAGAGGCCATCAGATCTATTTCTGGAAGTCCCCACATTTGAACAATCTGAAGAAATACCTCTGGGTGAAGAGACCATTCGCCCGGATGTAACGTTTGGCGGCTGAGATAATCCGCTTCCCAATTGTCTATACCTGGGATATGAACCGCAGAAACTAGACAGGAGCTGGATTCCGCCCATACCAGAATTCGAGATACTTCCTTCATAGCCAGAGGACTGTGAGTCCCTCCTTGATGATTGATGTATGCCACAGTTGTGACATTGTCTGTCTGAAAACAAATGAACGATTCTCTCTTTAGAAGAGGCCATGACTGAAGAGCTCTGAAAATTGCACGGAGTTCCAAAATATTGATCGGTAATCTCACCTCCTGAGATTCCCAAACCCCTTGTGCTGTCAGAGACCCCCAAACAGCTCCCCAACCTGTCAGACTTGCATCTGTTGAAAATACAGTCCAGGTCGGAAGAACAAAAGAAGCCCCCTGAACTAAACAATGGTGATCTGTCCACCACCTCAGAGAGTGTCGTACAATCGGTGTTAAAGATATTAATTGAGATATCTTTGTGTAATCCCTGCACCACTGGTTCAGCATACAGAGCTGAAGAGGTTGCATGTGAAAACGAGCAAAGGGGATTGCATCCGATGCTGCAGTCATAAGACCTAGATTTTCCATGCATAAAGCTACCGAAGGGAATGATTGTGACTGAAGGTTTCGACAAGCTGATATCAACTTTAGACGTCTCTTGTCTGTCAAAGACAGAGTCATTGACACTGAATCTATCTGAAAACCTAAAAAGGTTACCCTTGTCTGAGGAATCAATGAACTTTTTGGTAAATTGATCCTCCAACCATGATCTTGAAGAAACAACACAAGTCGATTCGTATGAGATTCTGCTAAATGTGAAGACTGAGCAAGTACCAAGATATCGTCCAAATAAGGAAATACCACAATACCCTGTTCGCTGATTACAGACAGAAGGGCACCGAGAACCTTTGTAAAAATTCTTGGAGCTGTAGCTAGGCCAAACGGTAGAGCCAAAAACTGGTAATGCTTGTCTAGAAAAAAGAATCTCAGAAACTGATAGTGATCTGGATGAATCGGAATATGCAGATATGCATCCTGTAAATCTATTGTGGACATATAATGCTCTTGCTGAACAAAAGGCAGGATAGTCCTTACAGTTACCATTTTGAATGTTGGTATCCTTACATAACGATTCAATATTTTTAGATCCAGAACTGGTCTGAAGGAATTCTCCTTCTTTGGTACAATGAAGAGATTTGAATAAAACCCCAGCCCCTGTTCCAGAACTGGAACTGGTATAATTACTCCAGCCAACTCTAGATCTGAAACACATTTCAGAAATGCTTGAGCCTTCGCTAGGTTTACTGGGACACGGGAAAGAAAAAATCTCTTTGCAGGAGGCCTTATCTTGAAGCCAATTCTGTACCCTTTTGAAACAATGTTCTGAATCCAGAGATTGTGAACGGAATTGAACCAAATTTCTTTGAAAAAACGTAATCTGCCCCCTACCAGCTGAGCTGGAATGAGGGCCGCACCTTCATGTGGACTTGGGAGCTGGCTTTGGTTTTCTAAAAGGCTTGGATTTATTCCAGACTGGAGATGGTTTCCAAACTGATACCGCTCCTGAGGATGAAGGATCAGGTTTTTGTTCCTTGTTGTGACGAAAGGAACGAAAATGATTATTACCCTGGAAAGAAAGGGAAAGCAGAGTAGACTTAGAAGACATATCAGCATTCCAAGTCTTAAGCCATAAAGCTCTTCTAGCTAAAATAGCTAGAGACATATACCTGACATCAACTCTAATGATATCAAAGATGGCATTACAAATAAAATTATTAGCATGTTGAAGAATAAAAATGCTATGAGAATTATGATCTGTTACTTGTTGCGCTAAAGCTTCTAACCAAAAGATGAAGCTGCAGCAACATCCGCTAAAGATATAGCAGGTCTAAGAAGATTACCTGAACACAAGTAAGCTTTTCTTAGAAAGGATTCAATTTTCCTATCTAAAGGATCCTTAAGGAAGTACCATCTGCCGTAGGAATAGTAGTACGCTTAACAAGAGTAGAGACAGCCCCATCAACTTTAGGGATTTTGTCCCAAAACTCTAATCTGTCAGATGGCACAGGATATAATTGCTTAAAACATTTAGAAGGAGTAAATTAATTACCCAAATTATTCCATTCCCTGGAGATTACTTCAGAAATAGCACTAGGGACAGGAAAAACTTCTGTAATAACTACAGGAGATTTAAAACCTTATCTAAACGTTTAGATTTAGTATCAAGGAGGACCAGAATCCTCAATTTCTAATGCAATTAGGACTTCTTTAAGTAAAGAACGAATAAATTTCATTTAAAATAAATATGAAGATTTATCAGCATCAACCTCTGAGACAGAATCCTCTGAACCAGAAGAACCATTATCAGAATCAGAATGATGATGTTCATTTAAAAATTCATCTGAAAAATTAGAAGTTTTAAAAGACTTTTTACGTTTACTAGAAGGAGGAATAACAGACATAGCCTTCTTAATGGATTTAGAAACAAAATCTCTTATGTTATCAGGAACACTCTGAGTATTAGATGTTGACAGAACAGCAACAGGTAATGTAAAAGTACTAAAGGAAATATTATCTGCATTAACAGTTTGTCATGACAAAACAGTACAAACAACAGCTGGAGGAACAGATACCATAAGTTTACAGTAGATACACTTAGCTTTGGTAGCTCCAGCCCCAGGCAGCGATTTTCCAGAAGTATCTTCCGACTCAGTTTCAACGTGGGAAATCTTGCAATATGTAATAGAAAAAACAACATATAAAGCAAAATTGATCAAATTCCTTAAATGACAGTTTCAGGAATGGGAAAAAAATGCCAGTGAACAAGCTTCTAGCAACCAGAAGCAATAAAAAATGAGACTTAAATAATGTGGAGACAATAGTGACGCCCATATTTTTTTAGCGCCAAAAATGACGCCCACATTATTTGGCGCCTAAATGCTTTTGGCGCCAAAATGACGCCACATCCGGAACGCCGACACTTTTGGCGCAAAAGAACGTCAAAAATGACGCAACTTCCGGCGACACGTATGACGCCGGAAACAGAAAAAAAAATTTGCGCCAAAAAAGTCAGCGCCAAGAATGACGCAATAAAATGAAGCATTTTCAGCCCCCGCGAGCCTAACAGCCCACAGGGAAAAAGTCACATTTTTAAGGTAAGAAAAAAAAAATTATTTATTCATATGCATTATCCCAAATATGAAACTGACTGTCTGAAATAAGGAATGTTGAACATCCTGAGTCAAGGCAAATAAATGTTTGAATACATATATTTAGAACTTTTTTTATAAAGTGCCCAACCATAGCTTAGAGTGTCACAGAAAATAAGATTTACTTACCCCAGGACACTCATCTACATGTTGTAGAAAGCCAAACCAGTACTGAAACGAAAATCAGCAGAGGTAATGGTATATAAATAAGAGTATATTGTCGATCTGAAAAGGGAGGTAAGAGATGAATCTCTACGACCGATAACAGAGAACCTATGAAATAGACCCCGTAGAAGGAGATCATTGAATTCAAATAGGCAATACTCTCCTCACATCCCTCTGACATTCACTGCACGCTGAGAGGAAAACCGGGCTCCAACCTGCTGCGCATATCAACGTAGAATCTAGCACAAACTTACTTCACCACCTCCATAGGAGGCAAAGTATGTAAAACTGATTTGTGGGTGTGGTGAGGGGTGTATTTATAGGCATTTTGAGGTTTGGGAAACTTTGCCCCTCCTGGTAGGAATGTATATCCCATACGTCACTAGCTCATGGACTCTTGCTAATTACATGAAAGAAATAGATCCCCTAGAGGTAGACCATTGTATTCAAATAGGCAATACTCTCTTCACGTCTCTGTGACATTCGCTGCACTTCGAGAGGAAAACCGGGCTTCAACCTGTTGCGAAGCGCATATCAACGAAGAATCTTAAGCACAAACTTACTTCACAACCTCCATGGGAGGCAAAGTTTGTAAAACTGAATTGTGGGTGTGGTGAGGGGTGTATTTATAGGCATTTTAAGGTTTGGGAAACATTGCCCCTCCTGGTAGGAATGTATATCCCATACGTAGAAAAACAGAAAAACTGAAAAACTGAGGGGCGCTTACGTTCCTGGGTTAAGTCTGTGAGCTGTAGAAAAGCCGGTTGCTCTGTTGAGCAGGAAGTAGATCCACTGTAATAGCGTGTTGCAGGTGTCAGTGATAGTCTGCTTCCTGTGTCACTGTAGTGATAAGCGCTGCCTGAGACAAAGGGGGGTGTATTCTCCAAACACCTCCAGCAGGTAGTAGTCTGTGAAAAGAAAGCAAAGACAGGCGCAGCCCAATTCAAGTGTAGTGTTCTTTAATTCAGTGTAAGTGCACACATACAAATGGCTACTTACAAGAGGCACAAATAAAATCTGCATATAAAGGTATCTTTACATCCAAACTGTGTTATGATATAACATACAGCTATGAAACAAACTCTACGCGTTTCGTCTGAGGACGCCCAGACTTTCTCAAGAGATGAAAAATTAGAAGTGTTGCAAGCATGGTGCCTACCGGCTTTATAAAAGGGACCATTAATTGCATGATTAGTTACCAGCCAGTCAGAGTGTGGTGATACTGATTGGCAGGTGAGCTTGTTAAAGCTTTGCATTATTGTATGTTTGAAAATCATATAGGATTTGTTCAGTGTTACCACCTTGAATGCTATAGTAAACATTAAAATATGAACATAGATAAGAAAATAGACAATAAACTTTATGTTAAAAAACCTTGTTTGTTAAAAACTAGAAAGAATCTTAAAAACAATTTGTAGTTGTATACACTAAAATTAAAAATCTGATATTGTGTTTTTAAAAAAAAAAAAAAAAAAAAAAAAAATGTTTTTTTAAAAGTAAAGCTACATGAAAGCTTGCAGGTCTAATTCTAGGTTTAGACCTGATGGTTGCATGGTGTTAAGTTGGTAAATCCACCATGATTCTCTGCGTCTGAGTGTTAGAAGCCTGTTTGGAAATATATTGGGGGGTATCCAGTCTATGACTTGGATTTTAAGGGATGCAGGATTTGAATTATGATGTAATTTGAAATGTTCTGGCACACTGTGTGTCATGAGGCCATTTTTTATATTATTGACATGTTCTCCCAGCCTTGTACGTATATTTCTTTTGGTTCTTCCTATGTAAATCAAATTGCAGCTGCATTTTAGCAAGTAAACTACATAGGTGGTACTGCAGTTGCTCTTATATTTCTGTTTGAATGTAATGTCACCCCCTGAGTTGGTAAAGGTAATCTCTCTATTTACATATTGGCACATGCCACATCTTGATACCCCACATTTGTAGGTGCCGGGTTTTTGTTGTAACCAGTGTGTTTTATCCTTAATTATACCAGGTTTATTGAAGTTACGCAATCTTGTGGGTGCTAAAATGTTCTTAAAATCCATATTTTTTCTGAAAGTTACCAATGGGTGATCTGGTAAAACATCGCCCAATATAGGATCTGCCTTTAAAACACCCCAGTGTTTCTTTAGGATGTTTTGTATTTCTCTGGAGCCCTGACTGTATGTTGTGATGAATCTGACATTGTTTAATGTATTTGATTGGCTCCTTCGTTTTAACTTATCAGTGGGGAGTAAAAGAGTTTTCCTGTCCATTAGAGAAACTTTAGTTTTGGCCTGTTCTAATAGCTCAATGGAATAGCCTTTTTCAGTGAATCTGGAGTCTAGTAGAGCGCACTCTTGATTGTAATCGCTTGTTTTGGTGCAGTTTCTCTTCACCCTTTGGTATTGCCCCAGAGGAATGTTAGTCTTCCATCTGGGTAAATGGCCACTGCTAGCGTTGAGAAACCCATTCTTGTCAGTTGGTTTTCTAAAATTCTTCACTGCTACCTTATTATGTTCATCAATATATAAAATCAAATCCAGAAACTCTATTTGTGTAGTAACTATTTTTGACGTAAATTTTAGGTTATAATTATTGGTGTTGATGTGTTCTATGAACTCCTTACATAGTGTTTCACTTCCTCTCCAGATGATAATTACATCATCTATATACCGGAAATAACGTATTAGGTGACTGTAATAAGGGTTATTTGTCCAAATGTGATTGTTCTCAAAATGATGCATGTAGAGATTGGCATACGATGGGGCAAATGTGGTCCCCATCGCAGTGCCCTGTATCTGTCTGTAAAACTGTTTATCAAATGTGAAATAATTATGTGAAAGTATAAATTCAATGCCTGTTAAAATAAACTGAAGGTGTTGGTGGGGTGAGAAGTCTTCAATGAGTATTTCTTTAATGGCCTTAATTCCTTGGTCGTGCGGTATACAAGTGTATAGCGACGATACGTCGCAGGATACCCACAGGAAGTCATTAGACCAATCTAACCCTTCAAATGTGTTGATAGTGTGGATTGTGTCCCTGAGGTACGCCTTGGTGGATTGTACTACAGGCTGTAAGTAATGATCTATGTATACAGATAAGTTGTTAGTTAGTGATCCAATCCCAGAAATTATGGGTCTACCTGGTGGAGATATTAGGGTTTTATGCACCTTGGGAAGGTGATAAAACGTGGGTATGGTGGGGTGGTTTTCTGTTAAGAAATTGAATTCATCATTATTAAGTATGTTGTTATTTTTTGCTTCTTTCAAAATAATATTGAGTTCCTTTTTGAATTTAAGGGTGGGATCAAAGTTTAATTTTTTATATGTACTTTGATCATTTAATATATTGGAAGCCTCTTTAAGATAGTCTTCTCTGTTCTGTATAACCACCCCACCACCCTTGTCCGCTGCCCTGATAATAATATTATGATTATTTTCTAGATTTTTGAGTGTTTTTCTTTCACTTATTGTTAAATTATCATTATATTTATGTATCCAATTGTCTCCTTTCTTTTCCCAAAGTTTAGTGAGATCATCACATATTAGTTTATTGAAAGTATTTACAAATTGGCCTTGGGAGGTGTATGGGTAAAAACTAGATTTACGTTTAAATTCACTGTGTTTGATACTTTCCTCAAGGTCATGTGTGCTGAGATCAAGCAAATCTGATTGATTTTGGGTCAATGTATTAGTTAGAGTCACCCCCGTGTCTAATTCGTTGAGTGTCGCCAAAGCAGATTGGTCAGAATGATCCAAGGTGATGGGTAATGTTGGTGTGATTCTGGGTGTGTTTTTTAAAAAATACCTTTTTAGGGTCAGGTTTCTAATATATTTTTGTATATCTATGTAAGTCTGAAATTTATTTGGGGCTTTTTTGGGGGCAAAATTGAGGCCTTTCGCCAAAAGATTAATTTCTTTATTGCCCAATGGTACAGTGGAAAGATTGAATATATTAGCTTTATTTTTATCTATCTCATTCTTTTTGTGTTTGAGAAGTTGGATCTTTCTCCCCCCTCTACATCCCCGCTTGCTCTTCTTCTTTTGCCTGGCAAAAGCCTTGGGTTTTCTATTGTGTTTTCGTGTGTCTGGTTTCGAAATCTTCCTGTTGGGGAAGTGGCGAGATCTAAAAAATGCAATTGGTGGCTTCTATTGCCTTGATTGGATGTATTATGTGTTGAATGTGTGAACTTAGGTTTCGCCCCCTGTATTTGCCAGTTGGGCTTTAGAACTGTATTTGAGTTGCCATTTCCTAAGTGCTCCAAAGTATTGAATCTATTTGTGGTTGGAATGTTGAATCTAGATTCTTTAAGATATGGTGGAGTAAAGCAGCTGGAATTATTTCTGCTTCGCCAGGATTCCTTCCTGGCAGTGTGGAAGCCTGTATTTGTAGTATGATGTGTAATGTGGTTTCCTGTATTGGAATTTCTCCTAAAATTGCCATTTTTATTATCACGATAATGATTGTTGTTAAATTGATGATTGTCATTTCTGTGTTCTGTGTTACCACCTGTATGGGGGACTGAAAGGGGCCTATTGACAGTGTTAATGTTTTGATTTCTAATTTTTCATCTCTTGAGAAAGTCTGGGCGTCCTCAGACGAAACGCGTAGAGTTTGTTTCATAGCTGTATGTTATATCATAACACAGTTTGGATGTAAAGATACCTTTATATGCAGATTTTATTTGTGCCTCTTGTAAGTAGCCATTTGTATGTGTGCACTTACACTGAATTAAAGAATACTACACTTGAATTGGGCTGCGCCTGTCTTTGCTTTCTTTTCACAGACTACTACCTGCTGGAGGTGTTTGGAGAATACACCCCCCTTTGTCTCAGGCAGCGCTTATCACTACAGTGACACAGGAAGCAGACTATCACTGACACCTGCAACACGCTATTACAGTGGATCTACTTCCTGCTCAACAGAGCAACCGGCTTTTCTACAGCTCACAGACTTAACCCAGGAACGTAAGCGCCCCTCAGTTTTTCAGTTTTTCTGTTTTTTTACACTAACTTTTTCCTAGTCCTTTGGGGCTGCTACATCTCCCTGGGAGTATACCTCTAAATGCCAAGTGACTGAACTTTATGTATATACTGGCAGACATTGTCCATCACGAACTTTAATTGTGGCAAGTTTGTTTATGCCTTCAATATAACACATTTCTTCTTTCAGCGTATCTATTATACCTTTGTAATTTGATTATATTAACACTTGCATATCTGTTCTGTTTTGTTGGAACCGCTCGTTGAGAATTTACGTTTAGTGTAAATGTACCAATAATCCAGCGTTTTTCTCTTTTCCAAGTTTTTGGTTCCTTGTACTGCGGTCACCACTTGCATATCCTAATTGTCACATACCTGTGTATTTTGTATTTTGAATATACCGATACTCGTATATTCAACCTGCTCTGTCGGGACCGTTTGTCAGGAGCTTGTGTATAGCGCAGTGATCCAGCATCCCTGATATTTTGGTTTGTTTGTGCTGCGGTCACTACTCATAGAGCCTAATCGCTCCTTTAGTACACAACCGCTGCATCGCTCAGTGAGTACCTTGCTTTTAGTCACGTACTAGTACCTAAGAACAGGATCTAATAAGGTGCATATTCATTTGTAGTGGCGATTATTCGTCATTTCATGTTGTATTTGTTATTTACATTTTTATTTACTTCAATTAACTTTGAACAATTTTAATCTATTTTCATCTTAACAGAGGGTTGCACATAAGTCTTGTTGTTATTATCACTGTATAGTGCCAACTGAAACCAACACTTAGGTAGGAATAAGCCTTTTTAATTCAGTATTCCCTCATTCAGCTGTTTTCATACAAGTATATAATTTGCAGATTCCAACTTATTGGTGCCATACTAAATACAAATAGGGGGAGAAGTCCAGGTAGCTCATATTGAAGTTCAAATTGCTAACAGGTACATATAGAAACTTATCTGTTTTTCACATATTTCACACGGGTGTTCATTTTTCCTCATATATCATATCATTGGCATCTCTTAGATACTCACTAATCAACTACATTGCAGTTAGACACCTCCAGGCAGCCATGAACAATTTTGAATTCGGTGACTGCCCGGATAGACATCTGAGAAAGAGGGCACTGAATTTACTTAATCAGACTAACATTGTTTCAACTAATTCTGAAAACTTTGACCCAAATGCCTTATTTAAAGACCTAGAGAAACTACTAAATAATGACACCAGAGAATGGCAGGACCTAGTGTTGCTTGATAACTATGTCTTACATGACATAGTCCCCAGGGGACTTAGGTTGTATAAGAAACCAGCCTTCGAACTAGAGGAGGTAGAATTTAGCACGGAGTGGGACAAAGCATTCCATGACTGCTCACTCACCTTAATTAAAATCCTCATCAAATATAGAGAATATAAACTGGACAAAATTAAATTAGATTTAGATAAATTGTTCCCTAAAATTCAGAACTTTCAGAATATTGATCATTGGAAGAAACTCAATGATAGTATTCAAGAAATAAATAATAAATATGGGTCTGACCTAATGAGTGCAAAATATAAAAAACTTTGCAGAGACATGGAAGACTATCAAAATGATAGGGTCTACACTTATAAAACAAAAGAAATCACTCATACCATATCTGAGAATGATACTAGAAATGACATATGTGAACAAAGACCTCTCAATCATTACACTAGAAATCCACACATAAATCGCAATACATAACAGACCCAACAGAATGAAAACTACAATAGACACTCAACTGAAAATCACAATAAAGGCCATCAACAAACTATACAACACAATGGACAACAGAGTTTTAATACAAGCTCACACCCATCAAATAGTAAAAGAAATCAAAACATTAACACTGTCAATAGGCCCCTTTCAGTCCCCCATACAGGTGGTAACACAGAACACAGAAATGACAATCATCAATTTAACAACAATCATTATCGTGATAATAAAAATGGCAATTTTAGGAGAAATTCCAACACAGGAAACCACATTACACATCATACTACAAATACAGGCTTCCACACTGCCAGGAAGGAATCCTGGCGAAGCAGAAATAATTCCAGCTGCTTTACTCCACCATATCTTAAAGAATCTAGATTCAACATTCCAACCACAAATAGATTCAATACTTTGGAGCACTTAGGAAATGGAAGATAAACAAGGGGCGCCAACATAGTGTGAATCGTTCAAACAACAAATATAAAAGTGATGTGCAAAAAACTACTCACAAGGAAAGTGGCACCTTAAATGAATAAGGTGCGATAAAGCAGGCTGACATTCAAATTCCAGCAGTCAGTACGCTGGAGGTCTCACCCAGAGGACCTGTGGAATCCAGATAGGCGTCTAGAAAGTAGCACCCACGTTTTTTAGGGCCAATGGCCGGACCAGGTGAGCTGCAAGCTGATAGGTGTTCTCCTGCTGCACTCACGCCACCGAGACTTTTCTCCAAAAACGACAGTGTCAGTGTATGAAAGGTTCCGTGGTAAAAGTCCTGTTTCAAAAACAAGTGGATCGTGGAAAGAAGCAAAAATACCGGGTCGTGGGTATTGCCTGATGAAACGGTCTGGAATAGACTGAGAAACGCGTTGCAAAATAAATACTGTTTGTTTTATACCACGACCCGGTATTTTTGCTTCTTTCCACGATCCACTTGTTTTTGAAACAGGACTTTTACCACGGAACCTTTCATACACTGACACTGTCGTTTTTGGAGAAAAGTCTCGGTGGCGTGAGTGCAGCAGGAGAACACCTATCAGCTTGCAGCTCACCTGGTCCGGCCATTGGCCCTAAAAAACGTGGGTGCTACTTTCTAGACGCCTATCTGGATTCCACAGGTCCTCTGGGTGAGACCTCCAGCGTACTGACTGCTGGAATTTGAATGTCAGCCTGCTTTATCGCACCTTATTCATTTAAGGTGCCACTTTCCTTGTGAGTAGTTTTTTGCACATCACTTTTATATTTGTTGTTTGAACGATTCACACTATGTTGGCGCCCCTTGTTTATCTTCCATTCTAGACACCCTGACCCATCGCACCGCGGGACACAAGAGGAGCACGCCAAACACCTGAACACATCACCGTTCACATATTAGGATTGGACACTTATTTTTTACATCACAGCAATTTTTGGGACATTGATAAGTACTTTTTTTATATATTTTACTAATCGCCACAAATATCATTGTTTATCTGTGATATCTGATTATTTCAATGTATCACTAATATTATACACAAATTGTCCTGAGCACTTGTTTTACACACAATTTATTTTCGTCATTATTATAAATTTTTTACACATACCAAACACTGTGCTGTTTATAAAAATATTTTTTTTTTTTTTTTTTTTTTTTTTTTTTTATGCATACGGGTACAAACCCAATCATAAAGTGGTAGGTCCCACTTTGATAACCTGTGTTCCAAGCGCATCCTCTTAAGTTTTTTCCTCCTCAGGAATTTCTTTTTATATTTTTTATATCACTTAGGAAATGGCAACTCAAATACAGTTCTAAAGCCCAACTGGCAAATACAGGGGGCGAAACCTAAGTTCACACATTCAACACATAATACATCCAATCAAGGCAATAGAAGCCACCAATTGCATTTTTTAGATCTCGCCACTTCCCCAACAGGAAGATTTCGAAACCAGACACACGAAAACACAATAGAAAACCCAAGGCTTTTGCCAGGCAAAAGAAGAAGAGCAAGCGGGGATGTAGAGGGGGGAGAAAGATCCAACTTCTCAAACACAAAAAGAATGAGATAGATAAAAATAAAGCTAATATATTCAATCTTTCCACTGTACCATTGGGCAATAAAGAAATTAATCTTTTGGCGAAAGGCCTCAATTTTGCCCCCAAAAAAGCCCCAAATAAATTTCAGACTTACATAGATATACAAAAATATATTAGAAACCTGACCCTAAAAAGGTATTTTTTAAAAAACACACCCAGAATCACACCAACATTACCCATCACCTTGGATCATTCTGACCAATCTGCTTTGGCGACACTCAACGAATTAGACACGGGGGTGACTCTAACTAATACATTGACCCAAAATCAATCAGATTTGCTTGATCTCAGCACACATGACCTTGAGGAAAGTATCAAACACAGTGAATTTAAACGTAAATCTAGTTTTTACCCATACACCTCCCAAGGCCAATTTGTAAATACTTTCAATAAACTAATATGTGATGATCTCACTAAACTTTGGGAAAAGAAAGGAGACAATTGGATACATAAATATAATGATAATTTAACAATAAGTGAAAGAAAAACACTCAAAAATCTAGAAAATAATCATAATATTATTATCAGGGCAGCGGACAAGGGTGGTGGGGTGGTTATACAGAACAGAGAAGACTATCTTAAAGAGGCTTCCAATATATTAAATGATCAAAGTACATATAAAAAATTAAACTTTGATCCCACCCTTAAATTCAAAAAGGAACTCAATATTATTTTGAAAGAAGCAAAAAATAACAACATACTTAATAATGATGAATTCAATTTCTTAACAGAAAACCACCCCACCATACCCACGTTTTATCACCTTCCCAAGGTGCATAAAACCCTAATATCTCCACCAGGTAGACCCATAATTTCTGGGATTGGATCACTAACTAACAACTTATCTGTATACATAGATCATTACTTACAGCCTGTAGTACAATCCACCAAGGCGTACCTCAGGGACACAATCCACACTATCAACACATTTGAAGGGTTAGATTGGTCTAATGACTTCCTGTGGGTATCCTGCGACGTATCGTCGCTATACACTTGTATACCGCACGACCAAGGAATTAAGGCCATTAAAGAAATACTCATTGAAGACTTCTCACCCCACCAACACCTTCAGTTTATTTTAACAGGCATTGAATTTATACTTTCACATAATTATTTCACATTTGATAAACAGTTTTACAGACAGATACAGGGCACTGCGATGGGGACCACATTTGCCCCATCGTATGCCAATCTCTACATGCATCATTTTGAGAACAATCACATTTGGACAAATAACCCTTATTACAGTCACCTAATACGTTATTTCCGGTATATAGATGATGTAATTATCATCTGGAGAGGAAGTGAAACACTATGTAAGGAGTTCATAGAACACATCAACACCAATAATTATAACCTAAAATTTACGTCAAAAATAGTTACTACACAAATAGAGTTTCTGGATTTGATTTTATATATTGATGAACATAATAAGGTAGCAGTGAAGAATTTTAGAAAACCAACTGACAAGAATGGGTTTCTCAACGCTAGCAGTGGCCATTTACCCAGATGGAAGACTAACATTCCTCTGGGGCAATACCAAAGGGTGAAGAGAAACTGCACCAAAACAAGCGATTACAATCAAGAGTGCGCTCTACTAGACTCCAGATTCACTGAAAAAGGCTATTCCATTGAGCTATTAGAACAGGCCAAAACTAAAGTTTCTCTAATGGACAGGAAAACTCTTTTACTCCCCACTGATAAGTTAAAACGAAGGAGCCAATCAAATACATTAAACAATGTCAGATTCATCACAACATACAGTCAGGGCTCCAGAGAAATACAAAACATCCTAAAGAAACACTGGGGTGTTTTAAAGGCAGATCCTATATTGGGCGATGTTTTACCAGATCACCCATTGGTAACTTTCAGAAAAAATATGGATTTTAAGAACATTTTAGCACCCACAAGATTGCGTAACTTCAATAAACCTGGTATAATTAAGGATAAAACACACTGGTTACAACAAAAACCCGGCACCTACAAATGTGGGGTATCAAGATGTGGCATGTGCCAATATGTAAATAGAGAGATTACCTTTACCAACTCAGGGGGTGACATTACATTCAAACAGAAATATAAGAGCAACTGCAGTACCACCTATGTAGTTTACTTGCTAAAATGCAGCTGCAATTTGATTTACATAGGAAGAACCAAAAGAAATATACGTACAAGGCTGGGAGAACATGTCAATAATATAAAAAATGGCCTCATGACACACAGTGTGCCAGAACATTTCAAATTACATCATAATTCAAATCCTGCATCCCTTAAAATCCAAGTCATAGACTGGATACCCCCCAATATATTTCCAAACAGGCTTCTAACACTCAGACGCAGAGAATCATGGTGGATTTACCAACTTAACACCATGCAACCATCAGGTCTAAACCTAGAATTAGACCTGCAAGCTTTCATGTAGCTTTACTTTTAAAAAAACATTTTTTTTTTTTTTTTTTTTTTTTAAAAACACAATATCAGATTTTTAATTTTAGTGTATACAACTACAAATTGTTTTTAAGATTCTTTCTAGTTTTTAACAAACAAGGTTTTTTTAACATAAAGTTTATTGTCTATTTTCTTATCTATGTTCATATTTTAATGTTTACTATAGCATTCAAGGTGGTAACACTGAACAAATCCTATATGTTTTTCAAACATACAATAATGCAAAGCTTTAACAAGCTCACCTGCCAATCAGTATCACCACACTCTGACTGGCTGGTAACTAATCATGCAATTAATGGTCCCTTTTATAAAGCCGGTAGGCACCATGCTTGCAACACTTCTAATTTTTCATCTCTTGAGAAAGTCTGGGCGTCCTCAGACGAAACGCGTAGAGTTTGTTTCATAGCTGTATGTTATATCATAACACAGTTTGGATGTAAAGATACCTTTATATGCAGATTTTATTTGTGCCTCTTGTAAGTAGCCATTTGTATGTGTGCACTTACACTGAATTAAAGAACACTACACTTGAATTGGGCTGCGCCTGTCTTTGCTTTCTTTTCACAGACTATATCCCATACGTCACTAGCTCATGGACTCTTGCTAATTACATGAAAGAAATTCATAATAGGAGTAAATTATAAAGTTGCTTAAAAATGCCTGCTCTATTTGAATCATGAAAGAAAAAAATTGGGTTCAGTGTCTCTAAGCATCGCTCCACATCTGCTGCACCTCTCTGTGGGCTTCCCTTATCCTAAGGTATTACAATTCAACATTTTAACCCTAAAATACAAAGCCCTCACAAACACTGCAACCTCCTATATCTCTGCCCTTGTCTGCAAACACTCCCCAACCTGACCCCTCTGCTCTGTCCAAGACATACTTCCATCCTCATCTCTTATTACTTCCTCACACTCTCGTCTGCAAGACTTTCCTAGAACTGCACCTATTATATGGAACTCCTTGCCTCGATCAGCCATACTAGCCTCTAGTCTCAAAAACTTTGTGTTCCTTAAAAACATATCTGTTCAGGGATGCGTACAACTTACTTTAATATGTATCTACTAATGTTTCCCTCTCCCTTAACTTCCCCATGTAAGTCCACCTGTCCAGTAGATCGTTTTATGTAAAGATGGTTTACAGCTTACAGTGACTCAAGATCTGGGCCTTCTAACCTTATGATTTATATAAATGTCTTCTGATTATTGTACTCCATAACAGTTTACTTAATGTTAAAGCGCTGCATAATGTGTTGGCTTTTTATAAATAAACGACAATAATAAAATAATAAAGTAGATGACAGCCGTAGCAACGGAAAGAGCAATATAAGGGATTATCCTGAATATGTTATGACAGGTTTAGTTCTTTGAATTTATCAGGCGTCAGTTCATTTTAAAGTGTTTTTCCTGTTGAGTACATGATGATGTCCCCGTCTACACACAGAGTAGGAAGAAAACACCACCCCTACAAGCATGTATAGCAGATACCCTAATGATATGCACTCACACTATAAACTGATAAATTAGTGTTAATGTTCTACACAACTGGAACACACTGCATCTCAGATATTTTTGTAAGAAAAAATAAAAGGGACAGTAATGTTTTTTCCCTTTAATGGGTTTAAAAATAATGGAATTTTAAAAAAGTCTGAAATGATCATCTGAAGTCGCCAGGCTCCTTGTCAAGAGGGGGATTGTATGGTATTTCAATTCTGGACCTGATAAGACAACACAATTGGGCTTAAAGGGAAAGTCTACTCCAGGATTTTTGTTGTTCAAAAAGATAGATAATCCCTTTAATTACCCATTCCCCAGTTTTGCATAACCAATACGGTTATAATAATACACTTTTTACCTCTGTGATTGCCTTGTATCTAAGCCTCTGCAGACTGCCCCCTTATTTCAGTTCTTTTGACAGACTTGCATTTTAGCCAATCAGTGCTGACTCCTATGTAACTTCACGTGCGTAAGCTCAATGTTACCTTTATGACACACATGGACTAACGCCCTCTTGAGGTGAAAACTGTCAAAATGCATTCAGATAAGAGGCGACCTTCAATGTCTTAGAAATTAGCATATGAGCCTCCTAGTTTTAGCTTTCAACTAGGAATACCAAGAGAACAAAGCAAAATTGGCAATTGGTGATTTAAAATTACATGCTGTCAGGGTACCTGTGAAGTAACATTAAACAAACTACAGATGTATCACATAATTTAATTTTAGCCAATATCTAATTTGATATGAATTGATCTCACTACAGCCCCTGCCCCCTCACTGTTTAAGACAAGTTGAGAACAAAAGGGATGATACAATTGTTCAATTAGTGAAGATAGACCACTAATTAAACCTTTGAAGCCAAGGCTTTACAGGGAAGGGAAACATTTGCTAAATTAGTGAAGGCAGATTTCTTCAAAGAATGCCTTAATAAGGAGGAGTTTTCCTATCTGTAGACAACAGTCGCTAGGTCTAGAGCTGGTCTTTTGAAGCCTAAGTGTATGTGGAGAAAAAACGGTTTTACAGGGGAAAGTGACCATTCAACTTCGGTGCAAATTGGTACATGCTGAGTTTTCAACAGATTCCAGACCTTGTGGAAATTTAGATTTTAATAGCAAAATGTGTACTTTGAAAGCATAAAGGTCTAGAAGATTTAAGTTTGAACAAACTATATAGTTTTCAAAAATGTAATATGTGCCTCAGACTGTCAAAATAAATTGTATAAATGTATAATTGTGGATCTGAGAAGAAATGCCTAACATTAACATATTAGATAAGTATTTTATGACTTTAATAAGTAGCTATATAGTCACTTTAAAATGTTTAAACAACTTGCTTCAAAATGGATAACATTTTCTTACATCTTTCAGACATCTAATAGGTGCATATGTAATCGGTAATGTAAATTATACCATATGTTTTTATACACTCAGCAAGAGATACAGATATGCAATATTTATATTAATATGGGATAATAATCCAATGTAAATATAGCTATATGAAATTACATCTGATTGCTACTCACAAGGTATATCTAAGATATAAAATGGTGACTAGGAATGCAATATATATATATACCAGTATATTAAGTGAACTGAAATATTAATTGGATCCATGCTAAAAGTATTAAAATCCTCTTAAGTGCCACAATGAAGTAGAATATACTCATAATTAGTATGAAAATACTCAGGGTAAATAGTATAAAATAACCCCATCTATATTGAACATATAAATTATTAATGCTGGAAACTAAAGTATATTTAATAAACACTGTAAAGGTTAGATACTAGACTGTTAGCAATATTGATAATGAGACTGCATTTCTGGTTGTCTGCTGCCCTCTGATGGTGTATGCAAGAATTTCAACCAAAGGGAATTATAGTATCCAATAACCATATGTTACCAGGGCCAATAATATGCATCTCCAAGGGCCAATGAAGGGACAAGCATCCAGTTGGGGCGTATCCAAAACGTTTACCAATGATTACAAAATAGATGCAGGGTTATCACTTGATAAACTCATGCAAGAGGAAGGAAAGGGGTCTTTGGTCTTTTGCTGTAATTTTGACTGACTCAGAACTGCTGCCTTTTGAAACACAGTCTCTATAAAGCAAGCCTGGGTCTAACTTTCTTTATCCATAATTGCAATACTTCTAATATGAGGTGAACTGGATTTATCTGAAAAAGCTGAACTTCAAATTGGTTTATTTGATGACGTATATGATTGCTCTATATTTTTTATGTTTTAAATCAAAAGGTATTCTAAAGCTATAATTAGATTGCAGCTGGTAATTTAAAGAGCATATTTGGTGTTTTAAGTTTATATCCATAGTCCTGTGTAAATTAGAATCAATCATATTTAATGCTAAGTAATTTATTTGCTAAACAGAATTTTGCACTCCAGATTCATAAGTCATTATTGTGAACTCTTTCAGAACTGTAAATAAATTGGTTATTGTGGTTAAATCTTGGTAGTTATAAGCACTGTTAAGTTAGCGGTCCATATTTTAAAATGGTATTTTAATGTAAGGTTAATTTTAAAGATATATTTTTTATGATCTGTTGTATAGAATATTGTAACGGAATAAGCGTATATAATTGATTCATAATCTAGTTTCTACATGAATATAATCCAAGGTGTTTATAAAATTAACTAATCTAGAACAAAGGAATAAATATTAATTTTAAATTGTTACGTATATACATTTTATTGGTTGTCAACTGCTGAAATAAGTACACCAACATTTTCTTGGAGGTTATTGCTAAGATAATAAAAAATAATAATTTTGTAACCTCGTATATACCGACAATGCCCTATTTGAATCATTAAAGTTAATTTTGGACTTGACTGTCCCTTTAAAGAGGCTGCTACCAGCTGGTAACTTGACAGCAGTACAAGCCAATGAGCCCTTGTTCCTGGCCGAGCACTTCTCTCCCTAAATACAGAGGAAAATCTCCCTAAGGGTGAAGGGGGAAACCAGACATACTCCCTGCCAAAGTGACTAGATAAATATGCTGTGCCTCACTGACTGTCAAAATGGTTGTCTCGTATTGGGCTGGGCTGTCTTTTTTCAGATAAGATATACATATATAAATAAAACTCAGGCAATTTCTTCTCTGTGGAAAGCACAAATGGGTTTCTATTTTAAATTGTCAGGTTTTTGTTTATTTATAAAAGTACTTTTTTTTTTTACTGAGGACAAAAACAGACAAACATATTTTTAAAGGGACAAGAAACCCACATTATTTCTTTCATGATTCAGATATACGATTTTAAACAACTTTACCATTTATTTCTATTATCTAATTTGCTTCATTCTATTAGTATCCTTTGTTGAAGGAGCAGAAATGCACAACTGGGAGCTAGCTGAAAGCTAATGGCAAGATGCATACATGTGCAGCCACCAATCAGCAGCTTCTGAGTCTACCTAGGCATACTTTTCAACAAGGGATACAAAGAGAAAAAAACAAATTAGATAATAGAAGTAAATTGGAAAACTGCATGCTCTATCTGAATCATTAAAGAAAAAATGTGGGTTTTATGTGCCTTTAAGCTTGTGAGGTGTGTCACAATCCACCAATAAGGAAAGTGTTCTATGTGTCAGCCAGTGAGAATTTCCTAAAGAGGCAGTAACTTAAGAATTAAACTTTCATGATTTAGAGCCAGCATGCAAAATTGTAAACTTCACAATTTACTTCTATTATATAATTTCCTTCAATCACTTGATATCCTTTGTTGAAAAAGCATTAATGCACTACTGGGAGTTAGCAGATTGGTGGCGGTACATTTATGCCCCTCCAATGTGATCAGCTGGGCTCCCAGTAGCGCATTCATGCTCCTTTAACAAAGGATACCATGAGAATGAAGCAAATGTAGGAATAGAAGTACATTTGAATTTAAAATTGTACTCTCTAGCTGCACAAAGAAATTCAAATGTGGGGAGTTATATCCCTTTAAGATCCAGTTGCACAAAGAAATGCACTTCCTGTCAGCTTCAAAATCAAAACAAAGAGCTTTAACATGCAAGAAATATAACCGCTAGTTTTAACAGAGCTCTTTCATAAAAAAAAAAACAAAAAAAAAAAACAACCTCATTTAAATTAACTGGCGAAGCACAATTTAGAATATCATTACACAGTTATTTTATGCAAATGGGAAATTCAAGTCATGAATTTACTAGCAGTCCATTAGCTACCAGTGCTTAATTAAAAAATGAGTTGCTCAGCAGCTCATATGAGAACCAGTTAGATTAGAAAACCTGAGAAAAACATGAAACACAAAAACAAAATTTATGCTTACCAGAAAAATTCCTTTCTTTCCTGGCAGGTAGTCCACGACTTAATTCCTCACTGTTGGTAAATACAACACCTGGCCACCAGGAGGAGGCAGAGACACCCCAGCCAAAGGCTTAAATATCCCTCCCACTTCCCCTATCCTCCCAGTTATTAGGCCGAGGGAACAAGGAAAATTAGAATAAACATCAGGGTATAAAGGTGCCAGAAGAAAAAATAAACTGGGAGCCGCCCAAATCAAAATATCATACGGGCGGGGTCATGGACTCTCCCTGCCAGGAAAGAAAGGAATTTATCTGGTAAGCATACATTTTGTTTTCTTTCCATAAGGCAGGGAGAGTCCACGACTTCATTCTGTACTGTTGGGAAAATAATACCGAAGCTCCAGAGGACACTGAAGGAATAACGGGAGGGAACAAGAAATAGGGGGACCTTAATCTGAGGTCACCACACCCTACAAAACCTCTCTCCCAAAAGCTGCTTCAGCCAAAGCAAACACATCAAACTTGTAAAATTTAGAAAAACTATGTAAGGAGGTCAAGGTAGCCGCCTTACAAATCTGATCTATAGAGGCTTCGTTCTTAAAAACCCAGGAAGAAGCTACTGCTCTAATTGAGTCGTAATCCTCTCAGGGGGCTGTTGTCCCGCTCTCTCATAAGCTAGGCGGATGACACTCCTCAACCAAAAAGACGTAGTGGCTTTCTGACCGCTATGCTTACCCGCATTGATGACAAACAAAGATCAAGATTGTCTGAACTCCTTAGTAGCCTGAAGTTAAAACTTCAAGGTACTAACTACATCTAGACTGTGAAGCAAACGCTCCTACACCGAGGAAGGATTGGGGCACAAAGAAGGAACAACAAACTCTTGATTAATATTACGATCTGACACTGGGCCACCGAAAGGTCTCAAGGAGGCCTGGAGGGCAAGAAATAGCTTGAAAAGTCTCTGATCTGTTTGAAAGATCTTCATGGATAGAGAGTCTATCACTGTACCCAGGAAATTCACCCTGGTATTTAGAGTAAGAGAACTCTTTTTCCAAGTTTATCTTCCATCCATGTGATCGAAGAAGACTGAGAAGGAATTCCGAGTGCTCCCTTGCTAGACGAAAAGATGGTGCTTGTACCAAGATATCGTCCAGGTAAGGTGCTACTGCAATACCTCTTGTTCTTCCAACCGCTAGAAGAGCCCCCAGAACCTTCGTAAATATCCTTGAAGCAGTAGCTAAGCCAAATGGAAGTGCTATGAACTAGAAGTGCTGGTCCTCTAGTGACGAAAGGCAAAGAATGGCTGGGAGGATAGGGAAGTGGGAGGGATATTTAAGCCTTTGGCTGGGGTGTCTTTACCTCCTCCTGGTGGCCAGGTGTTGTATTTCCCAACAGTAAGGAATGAAGTCGTGGACTCTCCCTGCCTTATGGAAAGAAATATATCACTCTCCTTCCAATAGTATACCCATACTTGTACCGTTATAACACAGTTACATAAATATACTGCATGACAATAGTATACCCCATATTTGTAACGTTATTACACAGGTACATAAATATAACACGACAATAGTATACCCATACTAATACAGTTATTACACAGGTACATAAATATACCACGACAATAGTATATCCATACTTATACTGTTATTACACAGGTACATAAACTTTTTTTCATTTTCTGCAATGAGAATTTTTTTGTGAAATTTTTTCTGCACACCCCCCCCCACATACACACACACACACACACACTACATAACCCCCCCACACACATACACACCACATACACCCCATATATACACACACCCCATATATACCCACACTATACACACACACACCATATACACAAATAAACAGCAGACACTCCCCCTTCCTTTGCATTTGAAAAGACCCTTCACACAAACAGAAGTAAGCTGGAGTAGGTATACATCGGTATTCTCCTAAAACTTTGGGGCTTGGTTAGGAGTCTGAAAATCAGAGTAATGTTATTTAAAAATAAGCAAAACTATCCATTTAAAAAACAAACAAAAAAACTAAAAACAAAACAAAACTGTATGGGCTTTATAAATGGATCATTTACAAAACATTTATGCAAAGAAAAAACAGAATTTATGCTTACCTGATAAATTACTTTCTCCAACGGTGTGTCCGGTCCACGGCGTCATCCTTACTTGTGGGATATTCTCTTCCCCAACAGGAAATGGCAAAGAGTCCCAGCAAAGCTGGTCACATGATCCCTCCTAGGCTCCGCCCACCCCAGTCATTCGACCGACGGACAGGAGGAAATAAATATAGGAGAAACCATATGATACCGTGGTGACTGTAGTTAGAGAAAATAATTCATCAGACCTGATTAAAAAACCAGGGCGGGCCGTGGACCGGACACACCGTTGGAGAAAGTAATTTATCAGGTAAGCATAAATTCTGTTTTCTCCAACATTGGTGTGTCCGGTCCACGGCGTCATCCTTACTTGTGGGAACCAATACCAAAGCTTTAGGACACGGATGAAGGGAGGGAGCAAATCAGGTCACCTAAATGGAAGGCACCACGGCTTGCAAAACCTTTCTCCCAAAAATAGCCTCCGAAGAAGCAAAAGTATCAAATTTGTAAAATTTGGAAAAAGTGTGCAGTGAAGACCAAGTCGCTGTCTTACATATCTGGTCAACAGAAGCCTCGTTCTTGAAGGCCCATGTGGAAGCCACAGCCCTAGTGGAGTGAGCTGTGATTCTTTCAGGAGGCTGCCGTCCGGCAGTCTCATAAGCCAATCGGATAATGCTTTTAAGCCAAAAGGAAAGAGAGGTAGAAGTCGCTTTTTGACCTCTCCTTTTACCAGAATAAACAACAAACAAGGAAGATGTTTGTCTGAAATCTTTAGTAGCCTCTAAATAGAATTTTAGAGCATGGACTACGTCCAAATTGTGTAACAAACGTTCCTTCTTTGAAACTGGATTCGGACACAAAGAAGGTACAACTATCTCCTGGTTAATATTTTTGTTGGAAACAACTTTCGGAAGAAAACCAGGCTTAGTACACAAAACCACCTTATCTGCATGGAACACCAGATAGGGCGGAGAACACTGCAGAGCAGATAACTCTGAAACTCTTCTAGCAGAAGAAATTGCAACCAAAAACAAAACTTTCCAAGATAATAACTTAATATCTACGGAATGTAAGGGTTCAAACGGAACCCCTTGAAGAACTGAAAGAACTAGATTTAGACTCCGGGGAGGAGTCAAAGGTCTGTAAACAGGCTTGATCCTAACCAGAGCCTGAACAAATGCTTGATCTTTTGTGAAGTAAAACAGATAAAGCAGAGATCTGTCCCTTCAGAGAACTTGCAGATAATCCTTTCTCCAAACCTTCTTGTAGAAAGGATAGAATCTTAGGAATTTTTATCTTGTTCCATGGGAATCCTTTAGATTCACACCAACAGATATATTTTTTCCATATTTTATGGTAAATTTTTCTAGTTACAGGCTTTCTAGCCTGAATCAGAGTATATATTACAGAATCTGAAAACCCACGCTTTGATAAAATCAAGCGTTCAATCTCCAAGCCGTCAGTTGGAGGGAAACCAGATTCGGATGTTCGAATGGACCCTGAACAAGAAGTTCCTGTCTCAAAGGTAGCTTCCATGGTGGAGCCGATGACATATTCACCAGGTCTGCATACCAAGTCCTGCGTGGCCACGCAGGAGCTATCAAGATCACCGAGGCCCTCTCCTGATTGATCCTGGCTACCAGCCTGGGGATGAGAGGAAACGGTGGGAATACATAAGCTAGGTTGAAGGTCCAAGGTGCTACTAGTGCATCTACTAGGGTCGCCTTGGGATCCCTGGATCTGGACCCGTAGCAAGGAACCTTGAAGTTCTGACGAGACGCCATCAGATCCATGTCTTGAATGCCCCATAATTGAGTTATTTGGGCAAAGATTTCCGGATGGAGTTCCCACTCCCCCGGATGGAATGTCTGACGACTCAGAAAATCCGCTTCCCAATTTTCCACTCCTGGGATGTGGATCGCAGACAAGTGGCAGGAGTGATCCTCCGCCCATTGAATTATCTTGGTCACTTCTTTCATCGCCAGGGAAGTCCTTGTTCCCCCCTGATGATTGATATATGCAACGGTCGTCATGTTTTCTGACTGAAACCTTATGAATTTGGCCTTTGCTAGTTGAGGCCAAGCTCTGAGAGCATTGAATATCGCTCTCAGTTCCAGAATGTTTATCGGGAGAAGAGACTCTTCCCGAGACCATAGACCCTGAGTTTTCAGGGATTCCCAGACCGCGCCCCAGCCCACTAGGCTGGCGTCGGTCGTGACAATGACCCACTCTGGTCTGCGGAAGCTCATTCCCTGTGACAGATGGTCCAGGGTCAGCCACCAACGGAGTGAATCTCTGGTCTTTTGATCTACTTGAATCGTCGGAGACAAGTCTGTATAATCCCCATTCCACTGTCTGAGCATGCACAGTTGTAATGGTCTTAGATGAATTCGTGCAAAAGGAACTATGTCCATTGTTGCAACCATCAATCCTATTACTTCCATGCACTGCGCTATGGAAGGACGAGGAACAGAATGAAGTACTTGACAAGAGCTTAGAAGTTTTGATTTTCTGACCTCTGTCAGAAAAATCCTCATTTCTAAGGAATCTATTATTGTTCCCAAGAAGGGAACTCTTGTTGACGGGGACAGAGAACTTTTTTCTTTGTTCACCTTCCATCCGTGAGATCTGAGAAAGGCTAGGACGATGTCCGTATGAGCCTTTGCTTTTGACAGGGACGACGCTTGAATCAGGATGTCGTCCAAGTAAGGTACTACTGCAATGCCCCTTGGTCTTAGAACCGCTAGAAGGGACCCTAGTACCTTTGTGAAAATCCTTGGAGCAGTGGCTAATCCAAATGGAAGTGCCACAAACTGGTAATGCTTGTCCAGAAAAGCGAACCTTAGGAACTGATGATGTTCCTTGTGGATAGGAATATGTAGGTACGCATCCTTTAAATCCACGGTAGTCATAAATTGATTTTCCTGGATAGTAGGTAGGATCGTTCAAATAGTTTCCATTTTGAACGATGGTACCCTGAGAAATTTGTTTAGGATCTTTAGATCCAAAATTGGTCTGAATGTTCCCTCTTTTTTGGGAACTATGAACAGATTGGAATAAAATCCCATTCCTTGTTCTCTTATTGGAACTGGATGTATCACTCCCATCTTTAACAGGTCTTCTACACAATGTAAGAATGCCTGTCTCTTTATTTGGTTTGAAGATAATTGAGACCTGTGGAACCTTCCCCTTGGGGGTAGTTCCTTGAATTCCAGGAGATAACCTTGAGAAACTATTTCTAGCGCCCAAGGATCCTGAACATCTCTTGCCCAAGCCTGAGCAAAGAGAGAAAGTCTGCCCCCCACTAGATCCGGTCCCGGATCGGGGGCTATCCCTTCATGCTGTTTTGGTAGCAGTGGTAGGCTTCTTGGCCTGCTTACCCTTGTTCCAGCCTTGCATTGGTTTCCAGGCTGGTTTGGGTTGTGAAGTATTACCCTCTTGCTTAGAGGATACAGAATTAGAGACTGGTCCGTTTCTGCGAAAGGGACGAAAATTAGGCTTATTATTAGCCTTAAAAGACCTATCCTGTGGGAGGGCGTGGCCCTTTCCCCCATTGATGTCTGAAATAATCTCTTTCAAATCAGGTCCAAATAATGTTTTACCTTTGAAAGGAATGTTAAGCAATTTTGTCTTGGAAGACACATCCGCTGACCAAGACTTTAGCCAAAGCACTCTGCGCGCCACGACAGCAAACCCTGAATTTTTCGCCGCTAATCTAGCTAATTGCAAAGCGGCATCTAAAACAAAAGAGTTAGCCAATTTAAGTGCTTGAACTCTGTCCATAACCTCCTCATACGAAGATTCTTTACTGAGCGATTTTTCTAGTTCCTCGAACCAGAAACACGCTGCCGTAGTGACAGGAACAATGCATGAAATTGGTTGTAGAAGGTAACCTTGCTGTACAAAAATCTTTTTAAGCAAACCCTCTAATTTCTTATCCATAGGATCTTTGAAAGCACAACTATCTTCGATAGGAATAGTAGTGCGTTTGTTTAGAGTAGAAAACCGCCCCCTCGACCTTGGGGACTGTCTGCCATAAGTCCTTTCTGGGGTCGACTATAGGAAATAATTTCTTAAATATAGGGGGGGGGAACAAAAGGTATGCCGGGCCTTTCCCACTCTTTATTTACTATGTCCGCCACCCGCTTGGGTATAGGAAAAGCGTCGGGGGGCACCGGAACCTCTAGGAACTTGTCCATCTTACATAATTTCTCTGGAATGACCAAATTGTCACAATCATCCAGAGTAGATAACACCTCCTTAAGCAGTGCGCGGAGATGTTCTAATTTAAATTTAAATGTCACAACATCAGGTTCAGCTTGATGAGAAATTTTTCCTGAATCTGAAATTTCTCCATCAGACAAAACCTCCCTCATGGCCCCTTGAGATTGGTGTGAGGGTATGTCAGAACAGTTATCATCAGCGTCCTCTTGCTCTTCAGTGTTTAAAACAGAGCAATCACGCTTTCTCTGATAAGTAGGCATTTTGGATAAAAGATTTGCTATGGAGTTATCCATTACAGCCGTTAATTGTTGCATGGTAATAAGTATTGGCGCACTAGATGTACTAGGGGCCTCCTGTGTGGGCATAACTGGTGTAGACACAGTAGGGGATGATGTAGTATCATGTTTACTCCCCTCATTTGAGGAATCATCTTGGGCAATATCATTATCTGTTGCATTACTGTCCTTACTTTGTTTGGACACTATGGCACAATTATCACATAAATTTAAATGGGGAGACACATTGGCTTTCATACATATAGAACATAGCTTATCTGATGGTACAGACATGTTAAACAGGCTTAAACTTGTCAACAAAGCACAAAAAACGTTTTAAAATAAAACCGTTACTGTCACTTTAAATTTCAAACTGAAAACACTTTATTACTGAATATGTGAAAAAGTATGAAGGAATTGTTCAAAATTCACCAAAATTTCACCACAGTGTCTTAAAGCATTAAAAGTATTGCACACCAAATTTCAGAGCTTTAACCCTTAAATTAACGGAACCTGAGCCGTTTTTACATTTAACCCCTATACAGTCCCAGAATGAGGCTCTGTCTATAACTAGAAAGGCCCCCATCTGAAAAAGGTGTCCAACACAGTGCCTGCCGTTTTTCTAAACGTTCCCCAAGATTATAATACCAATAATTAGTTAGAATCTCCATAATATGCCTAGTAAAGCAATTGTTTTAGCCCAGAAAAATGTCTACCAGTTTTTAAGCCCTTTTTGAAGCCCTTTATTCTTTTATGTTTAACTAAGAAAATGGCTTACCGGTCCCCATGAGGGGAAATGACAGCCTTCCAGCATTACATGGTCTTGTTAGAAATATGGATAGTCATACCTTAAGCAGAAAAGACTGCTAACTGTTTCCCCCAACTGAAGTTACTTCATCTCAACAGTCCTGTGTGGAAACAGCAATCGATTTTAGTTACTGTCTGCTAAAATCATCTTCCTCTTACAAACAGAAATCTTCATCCTTTTCTGTTTCAGAGTAAATAGTACATACCAGCACTATTTTAAAATAACAAACACTTGATAGAAGAATAAAACTACATTTAAACACCAAAAAACTCTTAACCATCTCCGTGGAGATGTTGCCTGTGCAACGGCAAAGAGAATGACTGGGGTGGGCGGAGCCTAGGAGGGATCATGTGACCAGCTTTGCTGGGACTCTGCCATTTCCTGTTGGGGAAGAGAATATCCCACAAGTAAGGATGACGCCGTGGACCGGACACACCAATGTTGGAGAAATCTAGTGTATAATGTCCCTTTAATCATTTTCAAGAAGCTCAATAAATAGATTGTTTGGAGTGGAATAGATCTGCACAATGATCAACCATGAAAAATTAAACAATGTTATTTTTTTTAGTTAAAGGATTACTTTCTGTTATAATTTTTAAGCTAAACAACAAACATATTAAAGTTAATAAACATTAATTAAAACCTACCGACCTATATTTTCTCCAAAACTAAGTTTCATAACGTTCTAAAAGTTATATCTTTTATTCGCGGATGATGCCACGTTATCCTGCCCACTATTTTCAGCACTGCATGTTCAAAATACTTAAACCAATAACTTTGTGTTTAAAGCGCCATTTTGAAACCTAGGTATTGTAAACGGATTGGTACAGAGCAAAGGATACCCACGGAGTGGGTTTGGAAAACAATTAAGTTTGCAGATAAGATTTCTGATATACGGTAGAGATATGTTAATGAAATGCTATTGATAAAAAGCGTATTTGGGGTAGTTAGTTAGTAACAGGCATAGAAAATATTTACTTACAGTGGCCCTTTAACTAAAACTTTGAATTTTTATAAAAGGGAGAGTCTAGTCCAAAATAAACTTTCATGATTCAGATAGAGAATGTAATTTTAAATAATTTTCCAATTTACTTTTATCACCAATTTTGCTTTGTTCTCTTGGTATTCTTAGTTGAAAGCTAAACCTAGGAGATTCATATGCTAATTTTGAAAGCCCTTGAAGGCCGCCTCTTCTCACAGGGCATTTTGACAGTTTTACACCACTAGAGGGTGTTAGTTCATGTTTGTCATATAGATAACACTGTGCTCACGCACATGGAGTTCAGGTGAGCCAACTCTGATTGGCTAAAATGGATGTCTGTCAAAAGAACTGAAATAAGGGGGCAGTTTGCAGAGGCTTAGATACAAGGTAATCCCAGAGGTAAAAAGTGTATTTATATAACTTTGTTGGTTGTGCAAAACTAGGGAATGGGTAATAAAGGGATTATCTATCTTTTTAAACAATAACAATTCTAGTGTAGACTGTCCGTTTAAGGTAATAAGATTTCTCCTTTCAATAAAGTACAGCAGCAAAATTAGTAAAATATAGACCTATGAAACTGGAGATAGTTCACCTCCTAATCATTCACTTCAACGATCTATCTAATGCTATATAACCAAATTAGTAACCGTTTGATAAAACTGGTAAAATTATCAGAAAAGTTGTTATTCTAAAAATGAAACCTTTATGTAACCTTGGCACCACTGATGTTTTGGAACTACATTTCCCATGATGCTCAACTAGACTACAGAGTGCCTAAGCATCATGGGAAATGTAGTTCAGAAACATCTGGGGTGCCAAGATTAAAGGAATATGAAACCCAATTTTTTTCTTTCGTGATTCGGATAGAGCATGCAATTTTAAGCAACTTTCTAGTTTACTCCTATTATCACTTTTTCTTCGTTCTCTTGCTATCTTTATTTGAAAAAGCATGAAACTAAGCTTAGTAGCTGGCCTATTTTTGGTTCAGCACCTGGGTAGCATCATGGGAAATGTAGTTCAGAAACATCTGGGGTGCCAAGATTAAAGGAATATGAAACCCAATTTTTTTCTTTCGTGATTCGGATAGAGCATGCAATTTTAAGCAACTTTCTAATTTACTCCTATTATCACTTTTTCTTCGTTCTCTTGCTATCTCTTTTTGAAAAAGCATGAATCTAGGCTTAGTAGCCGGCCCATTTTTGGTTTAGAACCCTGGATTACGCTTGCTGATTTGTGGATAAATTTAGCCACCAATCAGCAAGCGTAATCCAGGGTTCTAAACCAAAAATGGGCCGGCTACTAAGCCTAGATTCATGCTTTTTCAAAAAGAGATAGCAAGAGAATGAAGAAAATTTGATAACAGGACTAAAATTAGAAAGTTGTTCAAAATTGCATGCTTTATATGAATCATGAAAGAAAAATTTGGGGTTTAGTATCCCTTTAACTATCACTGCCCTAGATGGAGGTGAGAATTGGCTAGGACTTACTGTGGAATGCTTAAAGGGACACTGAACCCAAATGTCTTCTTTCATGATTCAGATAGAGCATAAAATTGTAAGCAACTCTCTAATTTACTCCTATAATCAAATGTTCTTCATTCTCTTGGTATCTTTATTTGAAATGCAAGAATGTAAGTTTAGATGCCGGACCATTTTTGGTGAAATACCTGGGTTGTTCTTGCTGATTGGTAGATAAATTGATTTCCACCAATAAAAAAGTGCTGTCCAGAGGTCTGAACCACAACAAAGCTTAGATGTCTTATTTTTCAAACAAAGATAGCAAGAGAACAAAGAAAAAATGATAATAGGAGTAAATTAGAAAGCTGCTTAAAATTGCATGCTCTATCTGAATCACGAAAGAAAAAATTTGGGTTCAGTGTCCCTTTAATACACCATTTATTTGTACCCATTTTCTTGCTCTGTTGACATCACAACATCCAGCGTTCAAATTGTTTTACCAGTCATAACATGAAACAAAATTCAAAAGCCCTCTCAGAAAAGTTGCAAATGCTACAGCAGCAAAGGGGGAGGGGGTTTACAAATAACGCCATATTAATGCCCAAGGTTTGGAAAGGATGTCCAAAAACATAATTTATGTAAGAACTTACCTGATAAATTAATTTCTTTCATATTGGCAAGAGTCCATGAGCTAGTGACATATGGGATATACAATCCTACCAGGAGGGGCAAAGTTTCCCAAACCTCAAAATGCCTATAAATACACCCCTCACCACACCCACAATTCAGTTAAACGAATAGCCAAGTAGTGGGGTGATAAAGAAAGGAGTAAAAAGCATCAACAAAGGAATTTGGAAATAATTGTGCTTTCATGTAATTGGCAAGAGTCCATGAGCTAGTGACGTATGGGATAGAAATACCCAAGATGTGGAACTCCACAAAAGAGTCACTAGAGAGGGAGGGATAAAAATAAAAACGGCCAATTTTCGCTGCAAAAAATTAATCCACAACCCAAAATATAAGTTTTATTCTCATGAATGAAAGGAAAAACTTAAAATATAAGCAGAAGAATCAAACTGAAACAGCTGCCTGAAGAACTTCTCTACCAAAAACTGCTTCCGAAGAAGCGAATACATCAAAACGGTAGAATTTAGTAAATGTATGCAAAGAAGACCAAGTTGCTGCTTTGCAAATCTGATCAACTGAAGCTTCATTCTTAAAAGCCCACGAAGTGGAGACCGATCTAGTAGAATGAGCTGTAATTCTCGGAGGCGGGGCTTGACCCGACTCCAAATAAGCTTGATGAATCAAAAGCTTTAGCAACGATGCCAAGGAAACGGCAGAAGCCTTCTGACCTTTCCTAGAACCAGAAAAGATAGCAAATAGACTGAAAACTTTAGTAGCTTCAACATAATATTTCAAAGCTCTTACCACATCCAAAGAATGTAAGGATTTCTTCAAAGAATTCATAGGATTAGGACACAAAGAAGGGACAACAATTTCTCTATTAATGTTGTTAGAATTCACAACCTTAGGTAAGAATTTGAATAAAGTCAGCAAAACTGCCTTATCCTCATGGAAAATCAGAAAAGGAGATTCACAAGAAAGAACAGACAATTCAGAAACTCTTCTAGCAGAAGAGATGGCCAAAATGAACAACACTTTCCAAGAAAGTAGTTTAATGTCCAAAGAATGCATAGGCTCAAATGGAGGAGCATGTAAGGCCTTCAAAACCAAATTAAGACTCCAAGGAGGAGAGATTGATTTAATTACAGGCTTGATATGAACCAAAGCCTGTACAAAACAGTGAATATCAGGAAGCTTAGCAATCTTTCTGTGAAATAAAACAGGAAGAGCAGAGATTTGTCCCTTCAAGGAACTTGCAGACAAACCCTTATCCAAACCATCCTGAAGAAACTGAAAATTCTAGGAATTCTAAAAGAATGCCAGGAGAATTTATGAGAAGAACACCATGAAATACAAGTCTTCCAAACTCGATAATAAATCTTTCTAGAAACAGATTTACAAGCCTGTAACATAGTATTAATCACTGAGTAAGAGAAACCTCTATGACTAAGCACTAGGCGTTCAATTTCCATACCTTCAAATTTAATGATTTGAGATCCTGATGGAAAAACGGACCTCGAGACAGAAGGTCCGGCCTTAATGGAAGTGGCCAAGGTTGGCAACTGGACATCCGAACAAGATCTGCATACCAAAATCTGTGAGGCCATGCTGGAGCTACCAGCAACACAAACGATTGTTTCATGATGATTTTGGAGATCACTCTTGGAAGAAGAACTAGAGGCGGGAAAATATAAGCAGGTTGGTAACACCAAGGAAGTGTCAACGCATCCACTGCTTCCGCCTGAAGATCCCTGGACAGCTTCTTGTTTAGATGAGAAGCCATCAGATCTATTTCTGGAAGACCACACATCTGACCAATCTGAGAAAACACATCTGGATGGAGGGACCACTCCCCCGGATATAAAGTCTGACGGCTGAGATAATCCGCTTCCCAATTGTCTACACCTGGAATATGTATTGCAGAAATTAGACAAGAGCTGGATTCCGCCCAAGAAAGTATCCAAGATACTTTTTTCATAGCTAGAGGACTGTGAGTCCCACCCTGATGATTGACATATGCCACAGTTTTGATATTGTCTGTCTGAAAATAAATGAACAGTTCTCTCTTCAATAGAGGTCAAATCTGAAGAGCACTGAAAATTGGACGGAGTTCCAAAATATTGATTGGTAACCCCCTTGTGCTGTCAGAGATCCCCAAACAGCATCCCAACCTGAAAGACTTGCATCTGTTGTGATCATAGTCCAGGTTGGACGAATAAAAGAGGCCCCTAGGACTATACAATGGTGATCTAACCACCAAGTCAGAGATAGTCAAACATTGGGATTTAAAGGATATTAATTGTGATATCCTTGTATAATCCCTGCACCATTGATTCAGCATACAAAGCTGGAGAGGTCTCATTTGAAAAAGAGCAAAGGGGATCGCGTCATGAGACCTAAAACTTCCATGCACATAGCTACTGAACGGAATGATTGAGACTGAAGGTTCCGACAAGCTGAAACCAATTTTAATCGTCTCTTGTCTGTTAGAGACAGAGTCATGGACACTGAATCTATCTGGAAACCTAAAAAGGTGACCCTTGTCTGAGGAATCAAGGAACTTTTTGGTAAATTGATCCTCCAACCATGTCTTTGAACACTAGTTGATTTGTGTGAGATTCTGCAGAATGTAAAGACCGAGCTAGTACCAAGATATCGTCCAAATAAGGAAACACCGCAATACCCCGTTCTCTTATTACAGAGAGTAGGGCACCGAGAACCTTTGAAAAGATTCTTGGAGCTGTCGCTAGGCCAAAAGGAAGAGCGACAAATTGGTACTGCTTGTCTAGAAAAGAGAATCTCAGAAACTAATAATGATCTGGATGAATCAGAATATGAAGATATGCATCCTGTAAGTCTATTGTGGACATATAATGCCCTTGGCTGAACAAAAGGCAGAATAGTCCTTATAGTCACAATTTTGAAAGTTGGTACTCTTACATAACGATTAAAAATTTTCAGATGCAGAATTGGTCTGAATGAATTTTCTTTTTTTTGGGACAATGAATAGATCTGAATAAAACCCCAGACCCTGTTCCTGAAACGGAACTGGCATGATTACCCATGAAAGCTCCAGGTCTGAAACACACTTGAGGAAAGCCTGAGCCTTTACTGGATTTGCTGGGATGCGTGAGAGAAAATATCTTCTCACAGGAGGTCTTACTCTGAATCCTATTCGATACCCCTGAGAGACAATACTCAGAAACCATTGATTTTGGACAGAATTTGTCCAAACATCCTTGAAAAATCTTAATCTGCCCCTTACCAGCTGAGCTGGAATGAGGGCCGCACCTTCATGAGGACTTGGGGGCTGGCTTTGGTTTCTTAAACGGCTTGAATTTATTCCAATTTGAAGGTTTCCAATTGGAAACAGATTCCTTGGGGGAAGGATTAGGTTTCTGTTCCTTAATTTGTCGAAAGGAACGAAAACGATTAGAAGCTTTAGATTTACCCTTAGGTCTTTTATCCCAAGGCAAAAAAACTCCCTTCCCCCCAGTGACAGTTGAAATAATCGAATCCAACTGAGAACCAAATAACTTATTACCTTGGAAAGAAAGAGATAGCAATCTAGACTTAAAAGTCATGTCAGAATTCCAAGATTTAAGCCACAAAGCTCTTCTAGCTAAAATAGCTAAAAACAGATTTAACATCAATTTTGATATAAAAAATGGCATCACAAAAAAAATGATTAGCAAGTTGAAGCAAGCGAACAATGCTAGACAAATCAGAATCCATTTCTTGTTGCGCTAAATTTTCCAACCAAAAAGTTGATGCAGCTGCAACATCAGCCAAAGAAATTGCAGGCCTGAGAAGATGACCAGAATATAAATAGGCTTTCCTTAGATAACATTCAAGTTTCCTATCTAAAGGATCTTTAAAAGAAAGGAATAGTAGTACGTTTAGAAAGAGTAGAAATAGCCTCATCAACTTTGGGGATCTTTTCCCAAAATTCCAATGTAACTGCTGGCAAAGGATACAATTTTTTAAACCTTGAAGAAGGAATAAAAGAAGTACCAGGCCTATTCCATTCCTTAGAAATCATATCAGAAAAGTAAATTTATGCTTACCTGATAAATTAATTTATTCTATGGTACGACGAGTCCACGGATTCATCCTTTACTTGTGGGATATTATCCTCCTGCTAACAGGAAGTGGCAAAGAGCACCACAGCAGAGCTGTCTATATAGCTCCTCCCTTAGCTCCACCCCCCATTCATTCGACCGAAGGTACAGGAAGAAAAAGGAGAAACTACAAGGTGCAGAGGTGACTGAAGTTTAAAATAAAAAAATAAAATCCGTCTTAAAATGACAGGGCAGGTCGTGGACTCGTCGTACCATAGAAGAAATTTATCAGGTAAGCATAAATTTACTTTTCTTCTATAAGGTACGACGAGTCAACGGATTCATCCTTTACTTGTGGGATACAATACCAAAGCTACAGGACACGGATGAACGGGAGGGACAAGACAGATGGTTAAACAGAAGGCACCACTGCTTGAAGAACCTTTCTCCCAAAAATAGCCTCTGAAGAAGCAAAAGTATCAAATTTGTAAAATTTGGAAAAGGTATAAAGCGATGACCAAGTCGCAGCCTTACAAATCTGTTCAACAGAAGCATCATTTTTAAAAGCCCATATGGAAGCCACCGCTCTAGTAGAGTGAGCTGTAATCCTTTCAGGAGGCTGCTGTCCAGCAGTCTCGTATGCCAAACCGCTCTAGTAGAGTGAGCTGTAATCCTTTCAGTAGGCTGCTGTCCAGCAGTATCGTATGCCAAACGGATGATGCTTTTCAGTCAAAAAGAAAGAGGTAGCCGTAGCTTTTTGACCTCTACGTTTTCCAGAATAGACAACAAACAATGAAGATGTTTGACGGAAATCTTTGGTTGCTTGCAAGTAAAACTTCAAAGCACGAACCACGTCTAAGTTGTGCAACAGACGCTCCTTCTTAGAGGAAGGATTAGGACACAGAGAAGGAACAACAATTTCCTGATTGATATTCCTATTAGTAACAACCTTAGGAAGGAATCCAGGATTGGTACGCAAAACCACCTTATCAGCATGGAAAAAAAGATAAGGCGAGTCGCATTGTAATGCAGATAGTTCAGAAACTCTTCGAGCCGAAGAGATAGCAACTAAAAACAGAACTTTCCAAGATAGAAGCTTAATATCTATGGAATGCATAGGTTCAAACGGAACCACTTGAAGAACTTTAAGAACTAAATTCAAACTCCATGGCGGAGCAACAGGTTTAAACACAGGCTTGATTCTAACTAAAGCCTGACAGAAAGACTGAACGTCTGGAACATCTGCCAGACGCTTGTGCAGTAGAATTGATAAAGCAGATATCTGTCCCTTTAAGGAACTAGCTGATAGCCCCTTCTCCAATACTTCTTGGAGAAAGGACAAAATCCTAGGAATCCTGATCTTACTCCATGAGTAGCCTTTGGATTCACACCAATAAAGATATTTACGCCATATCTTATGATAAACTTTCCTAGTGACTGGCTTTCGAGCCTGAATCAAGGTATCTATGACCGACTCAGAGAAACCCCGCTTGGATAAAATCAAGCGTTCAATCTCCAAGCAGTCAGCCGCAGAGAAACTAGATTTGGATGCTGGAACGGACCTTGAATCAGAAGGTCCTGTCTCAGTGGCAGAGTCCATGGTGGAAGGGATGACATGTCCACCAGGTCTGAATGCCAAGTCTTGCGTGGCCACGCAGGTGCTATCAAAATCACTGAAGCTCTCTCCTGTTTGATTCTGGCAATCAAACAAAGAAGGAGAGGAAATGGTGGAAACACATAAGCCAGGTTGAACAACCAAGGTACTGCTAGAGCATCTATCAGTACTGCCTGAGGATCCCTTGACCTGGACCCGTAACAAGGAAGTTTGGCTTTCTGACGAGACGCCATCAGATCCAATTCTGGTGTGCCCCATTGCTGAATCAATTGTGCAAACACCTCCGGATGGAGTTCCCACTCCCCCGGATGAAAAGTCTGAAGACTTAGAAAATCCGCTTCCCAGTTCTCCACTCCTGGGATATAGATTGCTGATAGATGGCAAGAGTGAGTCTCTGCCCATCAAATTATTTTGGTAACCTCAATCATCGCTAGAGAACTCTTTGTTCCCCCTGATGATTGATATATGCTACAGTTGAATATCACTCTCCGTTCTAGAATATTTATCAGGAGGAGAGCCTCCTCCTGAGTCCACAAACTCTGTGCTTTCAGGGAATTCCAGACTGCACCCCAGCCTAATAGGCAGGCGTCCGTCGTCACTATGACCCACTCTGGCCTGCGGAAACACATTCCCTGGGACAGATGATCCTGAGACAACCACCAAAGAAGAGAGGCTCTGGTCTCTTGATCCAGATTTATCTGAGGAGATAAATCTGCATAATCCCCATTCCACTGATTGAGCATGCATAGTTGCAGTGGTCTGAGATGCAAGCGAGCAAACGGAACTATGTCCATTGCCGCTACCATTAGTCCGATTACCTCCATACACTGAGCCACTGACGGCCGAGGAATGGAATGAAGAGCTCGGCAGGTGGTTAAAATCTTTGATTTCCTGACCTCCGTCAGAAAAATTTTCATGTCCACCGAATCTATCAGAGTTCCCAGGAATGGAACTCTTGTGAGAGGGATAAGTGAACTCTTTTTTATGTTCACCCGTGAGATCTTAGAAAAGCCAACACGATGTGCGTGTGAGACTTGGCTAGTTGGTAAGTCGACGCCTGAATTAAGATATCGTCCAGATAAGGCGCCACTGCTATGCCCTGCGGCCTTAGAACCGCCAGAAGGGACCCTAGCACCTTTGTGAAAATTCTGGGAGCTGTGGCCAACCCAAAGGGAAGAGCCACAAACTGGTAATGCTTGTCCAGAAAGGCAAACCTGAGGAACTGGTGATGATCTTTGTGGATAGGGATGTGTAGATACACACCCTTTACGTCCATGGTGGTCATATATTGACCCTCCTGGATCATTGGTAAAATAGTCCGAATGGTCTCCATCTTGAAAGATGGGACTCTTGAGGAATTTCTTTAGGATCTTGAGATCCAAAATTGGTCTGAAGGTTCCCTCTTTTTCGGGAACCACAAACAGATTGGAGTAAAACCCCTGCCCCTGTTCTGCTTTCGGAACTGGGCGGATCACTCCCATGGTATATAGGTCTTCTACACAGCGTAAGAACGCCTCTCTTTTTGTCTGGTTTGCAGACAATTGAGAAAGATGTAATCTCCCCCTTGGAGGAGAATCTTTGAAATCTAGAAGATACCCCTGGGTTACGATTTCTAAAGCCCAGGAGTCCTGAAGTCTCTTGCCCAAGCATGAGCAAAGAGAGAGAAAGTCTGCCCCCTACTAGATCCGGTCCCGGATCGGGGGCTACCCCTTCATGCTGTCTTGGTGGCAGCAGCGGGCTTCTTGGCCTGTTTATCTTTGTTCCAAGTCTGGTTAGGTCTCCAGACTGACTTGGATTGAGCAAAATTCCTCTCTGGTTTTGCAGCAGGGGAAGAGGTAGAGGGACCACCTTTGAAGTTTCGAAAGGAACGAAAATTATTTTGTTTGGTCCTCATCTTGTCTTATCCTGAGGAAGGGCATGGCCTTTCCCTCCAGTGATGTCTGAAATGATCTCTTTCAGTTCAGGCCCGAATAGGGTCTTACCTTTGAAAGGGATGGCTAAAAGCTTAGATTTTGATGACACATCAGCAGACCAGGACTTAAGCCATATAACGCTCTACGCACTAAAATGGCAAAACCTGAATTCTTTGCCGCTAATTTAGTGAGTTGAAAAGCGGCATCTGTAATCAAAGAATTAGCTAGCTTGAGAGCCCTAATTCTATCCAGAATATTATCTAATGGGGTCTCAACCTGAAGAGCCTCCTCCAAAGCCTCGAACCAAAAACCAGTTGCAGTAGTTACAGAAACAATGCACGCTATAGGTTGGGGAAGAAAACCCTGATGAACAAATATTTTCTTAAGGAGACCCTCTAATTTTTTATCCATAGGATCTTTGAAAGCACAACTGTCCTTAATAGGTATAGTTGTACGCTTAGCCAGGGTAGAAATAGCTCCCTCCACCTTAGGGACCGTCTGCCACGAGTCCCGCATGGTGTCTGATATGGGAAACATTTTCTTAAAAGTAGGAGGGGGAGCAAACGGAATACCTGGTCTATCCCACTCCTTAGTAACAATGTCCGAAATCCTCTTAGGGACCGGAAAAACATCAGTGTAGGCAGGAACCTCTAGAAATCTGTCCATTTTACACAATTTCTCTGGAACTACAATAGGGTCACAATCATCCAGAGTCGCTAAAACCTCCCTGAGCAACAAGCGGAGGTGTTTTAGTTTAAATTTAAAAGCCGTCATATCTGAGTCTGAGGGAACATCTTTCCTGAATCAGAAATCTCTCCCTCAGACAGCAAATCCCTCACCCCCAACTCAGAACATTGTGAGGGTACATCAGATATGGCTAATAAAGCGTCAGAGGGCTCAGCATTTGTTCACACACCAGACCTACTGCTCTTCCCCTGCAACCCAGGCAGCTTAGATAAAACCTCTGTGAGGGTAGTATTCATAACTGCGGCCATATCTTGCAAGGTGAAAGAATTAGATGCACTAGAAGTACTTGGCGTCGCTTGTGCGGGCGTTAATGGTTGTGACACTTGGGGAGAATTAGATGGCATAGCCTGATTCCCTTCTGACTGAGAATCATTCTGCAACATACTACTACTTAGTAGCTAAAATATGTTCTTTGCAATTTATTGACCTTTCAGTGCATGAGGGACACATTCTGGGGTTTCACAATGGCTTCTAAACATATTGAACATTGACTTTCCTCAATGTAAAACATGTTGAACAGGCTAGTAATGACTACAAACAAATTGAAAAACACTTTATTTAGTGAAAAAACAACTATCTTAAAAAACGGTACTGCGCCTTTAAGAGAAAAAAAAGTATACACGTTCTGCAAAACTGCTTTACAATACACCAAACTTTCCAATTTTTTGATAGCAGACTCAATTTGTGTAGTTAAGTTTGCCCCACAAGAAATTAAAACATTTAACCCTTTAATGTGCAAACCGGATTGAAATAAGGCCTAAATCTGGAACAAACACCCCCAGCACCTGCCCTCAGGGATTATAAATATGGGGTTAAAGCTTCGATTTGGCCCAAAACATCCACAAGGGCCCTCAGGAGTAGGCGCTTCTTGCTTGCTGAGTGAGAACATCTGCGCATCTGAGGCGTGAAAATAGACCCCGCCCATCTCACTCGATGTCTTTACAGCCTCAAAGAACCGCACCAGAGCGGTTTTAAACTAGCCATGTGGGTTCTGAGACCCAAAAAATAAGCCAAGTGTACACTCAAAGTTGCCCAAAAAAACGTTAAAAGCACTCCCAGTTACAAAACGTTTGCCCACAAACATTCAAAAACTCAGTTTCAACCATTTTTTTAATTATAGCCCCTTATTGCAGGCTTAGTAATGCCCTTCTATAGCTCTTAGGATTACTGCTTACCCTTACCCTAATGGGGATACTGTCAGCCTTTCTGAAATACACAGTCTCTCCAGAAAAAATGACTGAACATACCCTCACTGCTATATAGCATGAAAACGTTCATCACAGTGAAGTTTCCTGCACCCCTCAGCCTCTGTGGGAACTGTACTGGATCTTAGTGACAAATGCTAAGATCATCATCCTCCAGGCAGAAGTCTTCATCCATCTGCTGCCTGAGAGTAAATAGTACACACCGGTACCATTTAAAACAAAAAACTCTTGCTTGAAGAAATTAAAAACTAATATATTATCACCTCTTTCACTTTACCCTTCCTAGTACTTAGAGTAGGCAAAGAGAATGACTGGGGGGGGTGGAGCTAAGGGAGGAGCTATATAGACAGCTCTGCTGTGGTGCTCTTTGCCACTTCCTGTTGGCAGGAGGATAATATCCCACAAGTAAAGGATGAATCCGTGGACTCGTCGTACCTTATAGAAGAAATAGCATCAGGAACTGGAAAAACCTTTTGGAGTAACCACAGGTGGTTTATAAACAGAATTTAAACGTTTACTAGTCTTAATAAGAGGACTAGTTTCCTCAATATCCAATGTAATCAACACTCTTTAACAAAGGACGAATGTACACTATTTTAAATAAATAAGTAGATTTGTCAGTGTCAATATCTGAGGAAGGATCTTCTGAATCAGATAGATTCTCAACAGAGGAGGATAATTCAGTATGTTGTCGGTCATTTGAAATAAAATCTTTTAAATTCACAGGTATATCTTGTACATTAGATGTTGAAGGAACAACAACAGGCAATGCACTATTACTGATGGACACATTCTCTGCATGTAAAAGCTTATCATTACAAACCACAGCTGGAGAAATAATCTCCACAAGTTTACAACAAATGCCCTTAGCTTTGGTAGAACTGTTATCAGGCAGCAGAGTTCCAACAGTGATTTCTGAGACATGATTGAGACGACATGCAAATGTAAGAGAAAAAACAACATATAAAATTATCAATTTCCCTATATGGTAGTTTCAGGAATGGGAAAAAATGCAAACAGCATAGCCCTCTGATAGAGAAAAAAGGCAATATGCATATAGGAATGGGGTTTTAAATAAAGAAAATATTTGGCGATCAGAGTCTTGTACTCCAGTCCAAGTGCTAGGGTGAGGGGGCTGGGTTTTTGCTCCCCCTCCTTTGACATTTCTAATGGGACCAGGCAGGGCTGCCCGCTGTCCCCCTTGTTATTTGCCCTGGTCATGGAACCATTGGCGGAGACGATTCGCATATCGCCTGCTATTGAAGGGGTATCGGTGGGCCCCTGCCGGGAAAAAATTGCGTTATACGCAGATGATGTCACCCTCTTTCTCACGAATCCTTTATGCTCAGCTCCGGCAGTTTTTACCGCCCTAGCACAAACTTTAGTCTATTGAGCTACTATAAGATAAACATGTAGAAAACGGAGGCATATAGTATCAATATACCTGGAGAGCAGCTCTTAAACTTACGGGAAATGTACGATTTCCACTGGTCCACAGCGTCTATTAAACATCTTGGCATCCAATTGAGTGCAGACCTAGATGGCATCCTATCTCTAAACTTTGATCCCCTAATTACTGAGCTCCAGTCTTTAACGCATAGATGGGATTTTAAAGAAATCTCTTGGATGGGGCGTATAGCTATGGTGAAAATGTTGCTACTCCCTAAGGTACTATACCTATTTCGATGTATCCCACTGAATATTCCACATGGCACCTTACAGCAAATCCACCGACTTTTTTCTAAATATGTTTGGGGGAAAAAAGACACCCCGGATTAGCTATAAAACCATGCAGAGAGAGTTCTCTGGAGGTGGAGTGGCTTTTCCAAACATATTCCTCTACTATGAGGCTGCCAGACTATCGCAGATCACGGCCTGGGGCCCTGTTAGAGAGAAACCAAAGTGGTTCAGACTTGAGGAATTACACCTACCTGAGGGTTTGGATCTTTCGAGTGTTCTGTGGGTTCACAGACACAAGCAACTAGTTGATAGGGTTATTAACCCTATAGTACAGCAAAATATTAAAATGTGGCATGAGCTCAGACACCATACGGAGATTGCCCCACACCCCTCGCCGATTCACCAGATGATAGGTCTTCTTTGGGACCTCCCAAATATCCATGTCGAATTTTGGATACAACATAATTTGGAACTGGTGGAGCACTTATTCTCCAATGGTAAGCTTATGACGGTTCACCAAGTACTCTACTTACTACAGGGTTCTCCCCTATGGCTTTACTTTGAATGCTGCAGGGTACTTAGCTTGCTCCGCTCCTGGAAATTCGGGACTCATGATCTCAGACCCCATTCTAAATGGGAAGAGAGATGGCTACATGAGAGGGGAACGGTAAAACCCCTTACATTCCACTACAAAGCCATGCTACAAGATCATTCGGTGGGCCTTCCGAGCAAATTTAAAATGTGGTGTAGGGAGCTGACTTTACACATATCAGACAAGGAGCTGAAAGATGAGATCCAATTGACAAAAAAAACGATTCACTGCATAACGATTTTTGAAAGCTACATGAAACTTCTGCTACAATGGTATAGAGTGCCTACAAAATTGTCGAAAATTTTCCCTAGTGTATCTCCAGAGTGTTGGAGACTATGCGGAGGGGAAGGCTCCAACTCGCATGTGTGGTGGTCATGCCCAAAAATCCGAGATCTCTGGAGGGATGTTGAGACGCTTTTGCACTCTATGAACCTGACTATGCAACCGACGCCAAGCTCAGCCCTCTTCCATATCCTGGACAAGGCCCTCCCTAAATGTAGCAAACAATTGGTGATCTATGTGATGGCAGCTACTAAGCTCTGTATTGCTAGAGCATGGAAGAAAGTTTCTCCACCCACAATTTCGGATGTTTGTGAGGTAATACAATACTTAGCTAACATGGAGAAATTTGCATATAGCTCACTAGAACGAATGGAAGACTACTGGGCAATATGGGAAGACTGGATTAAAATCCAGTAGATCCGACTGCTCACTCGCGCCGCTGTCCTTTCTCGCAGACAGCTGGGCCCGGGGACACTGTACACAAGCTGTTATAACCCTCCCCCTTTTTTTTTTTCTTCTTCTCTCTCCTCTCTTCTCCTCTTCTTCCCCCCCTTCACCCTCTACAATGCTATTGTCATTGCCACTCTCTCTTCTCTGTTTCCTTTTACCCCATCCCCCTTTCCTACCTAGACTTTCCCACCACCTCCCATGAGATGACTCCCTTCCCCTTTTTCCCCTGACCTACCCCCCCCAAACCACACCACTGAACAACCAAGATGAAACTAGAGACCGCCCTAACACTTGAGATATGTGGTTATATTAGTCACTTACAACTTTTTTTATTACAGATGCTATATTCATATTTGATTATTTGAGATCCCTATGAAACCTGAGGATACTTCTCAGCTAATATCTAGAAATACACATCTTGTTTAAAGTATACTTGGATGTTTATTAATCAGCAATATGTCTGGATGTTATTTGTCAAATCTATGTACTCATTTTGATGTCTTTATGGAAAAAAACTTTTCCTTTTTGTTTATTGACTGTATGTACTTTTGATTCTCAATAAAAAAAAAAATTAAAATAAAAAAAAATATATATATTTGGCGCCAAGTATGACGCACAACACAAACATAATTTTTTTTGGCAGTAACAACATCCGGAAATGACACACTCGCGTCAAAGATGCAACCTTGTGAAAGGACTAATTTGCGTCATCAAATGTAACTTTGCGCCAAAAAAATCTTGCGCCAAAAATGACGCTATATACTTTGGCATTTTGCAACCTTGCGAGCCTAATTTTGCCCGCAAATTAAAAAGAACAGTCAATTGAAAAAAAGATTATACCCCAGGTAAGAATTTTTTTTCCTAAAAAAACATAATTTATGTAAGAACTTACCTGATAAATTCATTTCTTTCATATTAACAAGAGTCCATGAGCTAGTGACGTATGGGATATACATTCCTACCAGGAGGGGCAAAGTTTCCCAAACCTTAAAATGCCTATAAATACACCCCTCACCACACCCACAAATCGGTTAACGAATAGCCAAGAAGTGGGGTGATAAGAAAAAGTGCGAAGCATATAAAATAAGGAATTGGAATAATTGTGCTTTATACAAAAAAATCATAACCACCACAAAAAAGGGTGGGCCTCATGGACTCTTGTTAATATGAAAGAAATGAATTTATCAGGTAAGTTCTTACATAAATTATGTTTTCTTTCATGTAATTAACAAGAGTCCATGAGCTAGTGACGTATGGGATAATGACTACCCAAGATGTGGATCTTTCCACACAAGAGTCACTAGAGAGGGAGGGATAAAATAAAGACAGCCAATTCCTGCTGAAAATAATCCACACCCAAAATAAAGTTTAACAAAAAACATAAGCAGAAGATTCAAACTGAAACCGCTGCCTGAAGAACTTTTCTACCAAAAACTGCTTCAGAAGAAGAAAATACATCAAAATGGTAGAATTTAGTAAAAGTATGCAAAGAAGACCAAGTTGCTGCTTTGCAGATCTGGTCAACCGAAGCTTCATTCCTAAACGCCCAGGAAGTAGATACTGACCTAGTAGAATGAGCTGTAATTCTTTGAGGCGGAGTTTTACCCGACTCAACATAGGCAAGATGAATTAAAGATTTCAACCAAGATGCCAAAGAAATGGCAGAAGCTTTCTGGCCTTTCCTAGAACCGGAAAAGATAACAAATAGACTAGAAGTCTTTCGGAAAGATTTCGTAGCTTCAACATAATATTTCAAAGCTCTAACAACATCCAAAGAATGCAATGATTTCTCCTTAGAATTCTTAGGATTAGGACATAATGAAGGAACCACAATTTCTCTACTAATGTTGTTGGAATTCACAACTTTAGGTAAAAATTCAAAAGAAGTTCGCAACACCGCCTTATCCTGATGAAAAATCAGAAAAGGAGACTCACACGAAAGAGCAGATAATTCAGAAACTCTTCTAGCAGAAGAGATGGCCAAAAGGAACAAAACTTTCCAAGAAAGTAATTTAATGTCCAATGAATGCATAGGTTCAAACGGAGGAGCTTGAAGAGCTCCCAGAACCAAATTCAAACTCCAAGGAGGAGAAATTGACTTAATGACAGGTTTTATACGAACCAAAGCTTGTACAAAACAATGAATATCAGGAAGAATAGCAATCTTTCTGTGAAAAAGAACAGAAAGAGCAGAGATTTGTCCTTTCAAAGAACTTGCGGACAAACCCTTATCCAAACCATCCTGAAGAAATTGTAAAATTCTCGGTATTCTAAAAGAATGCCAAGAAAAATGATGAGAAAGACACCAAGAAATATAAGTCTTCCAGACTCTATAATATATCTCTCGAGATACAGATTTACGAGCCTGTAACATAGTATTAATCACGGAGTCAGAGAAACCTCTATGACCAAGAATCAAGCGTTCAATCTCCATACCTTTAAATTTAAGGATTTCAGATCCGGATGGAAAAAAGGACCTTGTGACAGAAGGTCTGGTCTTAACGGAAGAGTCCATGGCTGGCAAGATGCCATCCGGACAAGATCCGCATACCAAAACCTGTGAGGCCATGCCGGAGCTATTAGCAGAACAAACGAGCATTCCCTCAGAATCTTGGAGATTACTCTTGGAAGAAGAACTAGAGGCGGAAAGATATAGGCAGGATGATACTTCCAAGGAAGTGATAATGCATCCACTGCCTCCGCCTGAGGATCCCGGGATCTGGACAGATACCTGGGAAGTTTCTTGTTTAGATGAGAGGCCATCAGATCTATCTCTGGGAGCCCCCACAATTGAACAATCTGAAGAAATACCTCTGGGTGAAGAGACCATTCGCCCGGATGCAACGTTTGGCGACTGAGATAATCCGCTTCCCAATTGTCTACACCTGGGATATGAACCGCAGAGATTAGACAGGAGCTGGATTCCGCCCAAACCAAAATTCGAGATACTTCTTTCATAGCCAGAGGACTGTGAGTCCCTCCTTGATGATTGATGTATGCCACAGTTGTGACATTGTCTGTCTGAAAACAAATGAACGATTCTCTCTTCAGAAGAGGCCAAAACTGAAGAGCTCTGAAAATTGCACGGAGTTCCAAAATATTGATCGGTAATCTCACCTCCTGAGATTCCCAAACTCCTTGTGCCGTCAGAGATCCCCACACAGCTCCCCAACCTGTGAGACTTGCATCTGTTGAAATTACAGTCCAGGTCGGAAGAACAAAAGAAGCCCCCTGAATTAAACGATGGTGATCTGTCCACCACGTTAGAGAGTGTCGAACAATCGGTTTTAAAGATATTAATTGAGATATCTTCGTGTAATCCCTGCACCATTGGTTCAGCATACAGAGCTGAAGAGGTCGCATGTGAAAACGAGCAAAGGGGATCGCGTCCGATGCAGCAGTCATAAGACCTAGAATTTCCATGCATAAGGCTACCGAAGGGTATGATTGTGACTGAAGGTTTCGACAAGCTGTAATCAATTTTAGACGTCTCTTGTCTGTTAAAGACAGAGTCATGGACACTGAATCTATCTGGAAACCCAGAAAGGTTACCCTTGTTTGAGGAATCAAAGAACTTTTTGGTAAATTGATCCTCCAACCATGATCTTGAAGAAACAACACAAGTCGATTCGTATGAGACTCTGCTAAATGTAAAGACGGAGCAAGTACCAAGATATCGTCCAAATAAGGAAATACCACAATACCCTGTTCTCTGATTACAGACAGAAGGGCACCGAGAATCTTTGTGAAAATTCTTGGAGCTGTAGCAAGGCCAAACGGTAGAGCCACAAATTGGTAATGCTTGTCTAGAAAAGAGAATCTCAGGAACTGATAATGATCTGGATGAATCGGAATATGCAGATATGCATCCTGTAAATCTATTGTGGACATATAATTCCCTTGCTGAACAAAAGGCAATATAGTCCTTACAGTTACCATCTTGAACGTTGGTATCCTTACATAACGATTCAATAATTTTAGATCCAGAACTGGTCTGAAGGAATTCTCCTTCTTTGGTACAATGAAGAGATTTGAATAAAACCCCATCCCCTGTTCCGGAACTGGAACTGATATAATTACTCCAGCCAACTCTAGATCTGAAACACAATTCAGAAATGCTTGAGCTTTCACTGGATTTACTGGGACATGGGAAAGAAAAAATCTCTTTGCAGGAGGTCTCATCTTGAAACCAATTCTGTACCCTTCTGAAACAATGTTCTGAATCCAAAGATTGTGAACAGATTTGATCCAAATTTCTTTGAAAAAACGTAACCTGCCCCCTACCAGCTGAACTGGAATGAGGGCCGTACCTTCATGTGAACTTAGAAGCAGGCTTTGCCTTTCTAGCAGGCTTGGATTTATTCCAGACTGGAGATGGTTTCCAAACTGAAACTGCTCCTGAGGACGAAGGATCAGGCTTTTGTTCTTTGTTGAAACGAAAGGAACGAAAACGATTGTTAGCCCTGTTTTTACCTTTAGACTTTTTATCCTGTGGTAAAAAAGTTCCTTTCCCACCAGTAACAGTTGAAATAATAGAATCCAACTGAGAACCAAATAATTTGTTTCCCTGGAAAGAAATGGAAAGTAGAGTTGATTTAGAAGCCATATCAGCATTCCAAGTCTTAAGCCATAAAGCTCTTCTGGCTAAGATAGCCAGAGACATAAATCTAACATCAACTCTAATAATATCAAAAATGGCATCACAGATGAAATTATTAGCATGCTGGAGAAGAATAATAATATCATGAGAATCACGATTTGTTACTTGTTGCGCTAGAGTTTCCAACCAAAAAGTTGAAGCTGCAGCAACATCAGCCAATGATATAGCAGGTCTAAGAAGATTACCTGAACATAGATAAGCTTTTCTTAGAAAAGATTCAATTTTTCTATCTAAAGGATCCTTAAACGAGGTACCATCTGACGTAGGAATGGTAGTACGTTTAGCAAGGGTAGAAATAGCCCCATCAACTTTAGGGATTTTGTCCCAAAATTCTAACCTGTCAGGCGGAACAGGATATAATTGCTTAAAACGTTTAGAAGGAGTAAATGAATTACCCAATTTATCCCATTCCTTAGCAATTACTGCAGAAATAGCATTAGGAACAGGAAAGACTTCTGGAATAACCGCAGGAGCTTTAAAAACCTTATCCAAACGTATAGAATTAGTATCAAGAGGACTAGAATCCTCTATTTCTAAAGCAATTAGTACTTCTTTAAGTAAAGAGCGAATAAATTCCATCTTAAATAAATATGAAGATTTATCAGCATCAATCTCTGAGACAGAATCCTCTGAACCAGAAGAGTCCAAAGAATCAGAATGATGGTGTTCATTTAAAAATTCATCTGTAGAGAGAGAAGATTTAAAAGACTTTTTACGTTTACTAGAAGGAGAAATAACAGACAAAGCCTTCTTTATGGATTCAGAAACAAAATCTCTTATGTTATCAGGAACATTCTGCACCTTAGATGTTGAGGGAACTGCAACAGGCAATGGTACATCACTAAAGGAAATATTATCTGCTTTAACAAGTTTGTCATGACAATTATTACAAACAACAGCTGGAGAAATAGCTACCAAAAGTTTACAGCAGATACACTTAGCTTTGGTAGATCCAGCAGGCAGTGGTTTTCCTGTAGTATCTTCTGGCTCAGATGCAACGTGAGACATCTTGCAATATGTAAGAGAAAAAACAACATATAAAGCAAAATAGATCAAATTCCTTATAAGACAGTTTCAGGAATGGGAAAAAAATGCCAAACATCAAGCTTCTAGCAACCAGAAGCAAATGAAAATGAGACTGAAATAATGTGGAGACAAAAGCGACGCCCATATTTTTTGGCGCCAAATAAGACGCCCACATTATTTGGCGCCTAAATGCTTTTGGCGCCAAAAATGACGCCACATCCGGAACGCCGACATTTTTGGCGCAAAATAACGTCAAAAAATGACGCAACTTCCGGCGACACGTATGACGCCGGAAACGGAAATGAATTTTTGCGCCAAAAAAATCCGCGCCAAAAATGACGCAATAAAATGAAGCATTTTCAGCCCCCGCGAGCCTAACAGCCCACAGGGAAAAAAGTCAAATTTTTGAGGTAAGACAAAATATGATAATTTAAGCATAATCCCAAATATGAAACTGACTGTCTGGAAATAAGGAAAGTTGAACATTCTGAGTCAAGGCAAATAAATGTTTGAATACATATATTTAGAACTTTATGAATAAAGTGCCCAACCATAGCTTAGAGTGTCACAGAAAATAAGACTTACTTACCCCAGGACACTCATCTACATGATTGTAGAAAGCCAAACCAGTACTGAAACGAGAATCAGTAGAGGAAATGGTAAATATAAGAGTATATCGTCGATCTGAAAAGGGAGGTAAGAGATGAATCTCTACGACCGATAACAGAGAACCTTATGAAATAGACCCCGTAGAAGGAGATCACTGCATTCAATAGGCAATACTCTCCTCACATCCCTCTGACATTCACTGCACGCTGAGAGGAAAACCGGGCTCCAACTTGCTGCGGAGCGCATATCAACGTAGAATCTAGCACAAACTTACTTCACCACCTCCCTTGGAGGCAAAGTTTGTAAAACTGATTTGTGGGTGTGGTGAGGGGTGTATTTATAGGCATTTTAAGGTTTGGGAAACTTTGCCCCTCCTGGTAGGAATGTATATCCCATACGTCACTAGCTCATGGACTCTTGTTAATTACATGAAAGAAAGTAAATTTATGCTTACCGGATAAATTAATTTCTTATATGGTACGACGAGTCCACGGATTCATCCTTTACTTGTAGGAGTTTGAATTTAGTTCTTAAAGTTCTTCAAGGGGTTCCGTTTTAACCTATGCATTCCATAGATATTAAGCTTCTATCTTGGAAAGTTCTGTTTTTAGTTGCTATCTCTTCGGCTAGAAGAGTTTCTGAACTATCTGCATTGCAATGCGACTCGCCTTATCTTGTTTTCCATGCTGATAAGGTGGTTTTGCGTACCAAACCTGGATTCCTTCCTAAGGTTGTTACTAATAGGAATATCAATCAGGAAATTGTTGTTCCTTCTGTGTCCTAATCCTTCCTCTAAGAAGGAGCGTCTGTTGCACAACTTGGACGTGGTTCGTGCTTTGAAGTTTTACTTGCAAGCAACAAAATATTTCCGTCAAACGTCTTCTTTGTTTGTTGTCTATTCTGGAAAACGTAGAGGTCAAAAAGCTACGGCTACCTCTCTTTCTTTTTGGCTGAAAAGCATCATCCGTTTGGCATACGAGACTGCTGGACAGCAGCCTCCTGAAAGGATTACAGCTCACTCTACTAGAGCGGTGGCTTCCACATGGCCTTTTAAAAATGATGCTTCTGTGGAACAGATTTGTAAGGCTGCGACTTGGTCTTCGCTTCATACCTGTTCCAAATTTTACAAATTTGATACTTTTGCTTCTTCGGAGGCTATTTTTGGGATAAAAGTTCTTCAAGCAGGGGTGCCTTCTGTTTAACCATCTGTCTTGTCCCTCCCGTTCATCCGTGTCCTGTAGCTTTGGTATTGTATCCCACAAGTAAAGGATGAATCCGTGGACTCATCGTACCTTATAGAAGAAAAGTAAATTTATGCTTGCCTGATAAATTAATTTCTTCTATGGTACGACGAGTCCACGGCCCGCCCTGTCATTTTAAGACAGATTATATTTTTTGATTTAAACTTCAATCACCTCTGCACCTTGTAGTTTCTCCTTTTTCTTCCTGTACCTTCGGTCGAATGACTGGGGGGTGGAGCTAAGGGAGGAGCTATATAAACAGCTTTGCTGTGGTGCTCTTTGCCACTTCCTGTTAGCAGGAGGATAATATCCCACAAGTAAAGGATGAATACATGGACTCGTCGTATCTTACAGAAGAAAAATAACTTCCTAAATATGTTTCCCAATTTTGAAACTGATAGTCTCAAAAAGGAAATATACATAAACCTGACTCATGGCAAATATAAGTACAATACATATATTCAAAACTTTATATAAATACATAAAGTGTAAACCATAGCTGATAGTGTCTTAAGTAATGAAAACATACTTACCGAAAGACACCCATCCACATATAGCAGATAGCCAAACCAGTACTGAAACAGTTATCAGTAGAGGTAATGGAATATGAGAGTATATCGTCGATCTGAATAGGGAGGTAGGAGATGAATCTCTACGACCGATAAAGAATCTTTGAAAAGATCTCCCGTGAGGAAAACCATAGAATTCAATAGGTGATACTCCCTTCACATCCCCCTGACAAACACTGTACTCTGAGAGGAATCAGGCTTGAAAACACTGAGAAGCGCAAGTCAACGAAGAAAATCAAGCAAAAGCTTACTTCACCACCTCAATAGGAGGCAAAGTTTGTAAAACTGAATTGTGGGTGTGGTGAGGGGTGTATTTATAGGCATATTGAGGTTTGGGAAACTTTGCCCCTCCTGGTAGGATTGTATATCCCATACGTCACTAGCTCATGGACTCTTGCCAATTACATGAAAAATGCTCTACTTGTCAACTTAGAAATAATGAAATATTGAAAGGAAATAACATTTTGAATCATTTGAAATTTAAGTGATATTGCACAGGGGTGTACTCACTTATATTTTACACTTATTGGCAAGGGAAGAGGTGTCAAGGCAAGCAATTGTTAAACTATTTTTGACATGTAATCAATAGTAATCCAAACTCTGTTCAGCACTCAGGCAGGTATATAGGTGTGCAAGCTGTCCGACACCAAACCACCCCAAACAGATATCCATAAGCAAAAAAATGCAGCAGCACCACCAATTCTTGTTAAAGGTTTACTGGACCAAAAACATAAAAACACAACGTTTCGGACCCAAGTCCCTAATCATGTGTGACATAATCAATGTGACTGGCTTACAGTGGTCAAATGACCATGGGGGCACTTTATTGGCATAACTGCATTGCCTCACTGCTGCAAAACTGTTTTACTATGCATGATTAAATAATAATTTTATACTGCTATCCTGCAGTCCTGGTTTTCATTATAGCTGAACTAGAGCACAGGTGAAATAATCCTCTGATGGATGAGAGCAGGTTGGTTATTGGTCAGCCGATTATTTCCCCTGTCCACTGGTTTAGCTATAATGAAAACCAGGCCTGTTGGGGGTACTTGAGGACGGCGGTTGGGAAACACTGCTTTAAAACACAACGGTGCAAACTCATTTAGTTTGGGGAAAATAGAAAATGACATAAGATTAATAAACATTGCGTTTCTTTTTAAAAATAATTCTTAAGATGGTACTTACCGAAACCCAAACATGATTTCATCATGACGAAGATGAGCATCATCATCAATTGAAAGCACAGCTTCGGTTTCGATTTCATCCCATGGAAGGAAACGATTATTTAAGCTGTTTTTTTCTGTGCGTACAACCTAAGGAGAAAATAGATGGGTTTATTTTTGTTACAATCACAATTTCTATACATTTCTATACAATAGCAACAGTAAGTAAAAAATTAAATGCAACAACGTTGGAGTAAATTATTCTTAAAGATGCACATAAAATGCAGAAGATACATACTGATAAACTACCTTATTCTTATGGATCACACACAAATGTTATGATGGCGGTGCTGAGAACTGTATATACACAAGAAGGGAGATTGGTGGGTGCTTGTGACAGCATAACACAGCTTACACCAATGTAAGAACAGAGAAATTAAAAAAATTGTGAAGAATTATTCATGTTATTGCCAGCAGTAAACAAGGTAGTGTATTCCTTTCTTTGGTTCTGAAAGTGCTTCAAAAGAGAGTTTACATAACTGAATAATCATTAAAGCACTAGGAGTGTGTGTGTTTTAATGTACTATTTCTTGCTGGATGCTAGCGGAACACATCAGGAGAGCCAATTATAAAAGACAAAATGAGTAACTACCAATCATCATCCAGCTCCAAGTAATCCACTGCTGCTGCTAATATCTGCATATGCTTTTCAACAAATAATACCAAAAAAAAATAATCTGGAAGTGAATTTCAACATGACTTACTACTGCATGCACTATCTGAATCAATTTTGACTTTTGGTTGAAACAAATTTATTTTGAGTTGATTTGATGCTGTCAATACGCAAATCCTGGGAGCTCCTAACTCCTTAGGTCCTAGCTGTTTAAATTATTTTACACGCATTAATATAAAAAATCCTTACCTGAACAAAATGTGTGTCTGTCTCTTCAATATTATGGCAGTCTCATAAATTTAATTTAAAATTAAGTAGTGGCTTAAAAGGGACATGGAAGCCAATAATTTGATAGGGTTTGAAATCTAGAAAACCCCTTTTTGTATATTTTAAGCAGCATATTTACCACCACCATGAAATAAATTAATTTATCAGATAGGCATCACTTAGGTTTTCTTTCATACAGGTGGTGGAGAGTCCACAATCCATCACTCCTGGAAAACTAATACCGAAGCAGTAAAGTCCATGAGTAATGAGAGTGGACATAGATTCTTTTCTTTTTTTTTTTATAACAAAGACGGAAATATAAACAAAACATTACTGCCTGAAGGATTTCCTTCCAAAGTCTGCTTTGGAATAGGCAGAAAAACACCCAAAAAAGGAAGAATTAAAGTGAAAGTCAACCAGAGTTTTTAAAATGCTAGCTTTGACTGTTGAAACAAATAAAGGGAACTTTAATTCATGAAGTATAAGATACTTCATGCAAAAAGGGCCTTTATTCGTTTCAACCGTTAACTTTTCTTAGCTGCTACGGCAGCACACGACCAAAACTTTTTTTTTTGCTAAGTGGTGACGTTTTCACCTCTTAGCCAATAGCCGTGCGGTAAATCCGGTTTTGCGCCCATGGGAGCCGGATTTACCGCACGGGTATTTGCTAAGAGGAGAAAATGTCACCTCTTAGTAAAATATATTTTTGCTGTGGGCTGCTGTAGCAGCTAATAACAGCAAACGGTTGAAACGAATAAAGGCCCTTTCTGCATGACGTATCTTATACTTTATGAATGAAAATGCCCTTTATTTGTTTCAACAGTCAACCCTAGCATTTCAAAAACACTATGGTTGACTTTCACTTTAAGAAACACTATACAAAGAAAACCAGATAGCTGTCTAGCAAATTTGGTCAACAAAAGGTTCATTCTAAAACAACCAAAATAAGGTGGTAATTGAGCTAGAAAAAAAAAAAGGAAGTATTCTGTTTAAGAGGAGAATGACCCACCTCAACAACCCCCCCACCAAAAAAAAACAAAAAAAAAACAACCACCTATGATTCCCATTGATTAAAATTTTATGTCCTATCCAAATCATGAAAAAAAATGTTTGGGCTTTCCTATGACTTACATGTATAATTTCAAAATGTGCACCCTTATATAGAAAACAGAATTTATGCTTACCTGATAAATTACTTTCTCCAACGGTGTGTCCGGTCCACGGCGTCATCCTTACTTGTGGGATATTCTCTTCCCAGCAAAGCTGGTCACATGATCCTTCCTAGGCTCCGCCCACCCCAGTCATTCGACCGACGGACAGGAGGAAATATATATAGGAGAAATCATATGATACCGTGGTGACTGTAGTTAGAGAAAATAATTCATCAGACCTGATTAAAAAAACCAGGGCGGGCCGTGGACCGGACACACCATTGGAGAAAGTAATTTATCAGGTAAGCATAAATTCTGTTTTCTCCAACATTGGTGTGTCCGGTCCACGGCGTCATCCTTACTTGTGGGAACCAATACCAAAGCTTTAGGACACGGATGAAGGGAGGGAGCAAATCAGGTCACCTAAACGGAAGGCACCACAGCTTGCAAAACCTTTCTCCCAAAAATAGCCTCCGAAGAAGCAAAAGTATCAAATTTGTAAAATTTGGCAAAAGTGTGCAGTGAAGACCAAGTCGCTGCCTTACATATCTGGTCAACAGAAGCCTCGTTCTTGAAGGCCCATGTGGAAGCCACAGCCCTAGTGGAGTGAGCTGTGATTCTTTCAGGAGGCTGCCGTCCGGCAGTCTCATAAGCCAAACGGATAATGCTTTTAAGCCAAAAGGAAAGAGAGGTAGAAGTCGCTTTTTGACCTCTCCTTTTACCAGAATAAACAACAAACAAGGATGATGTTTGTCTAAAATCTTTAGTAGCCTCTAAATAGAATTTTAGAGCACGGACAACGTCCAAATTGTGTAACAAACGCTCCTTCTTTGAAACTGGATTCGGACACAAAGAAGGTACAACTATCTCCTGGTTAATATTTTTGTTAGAAACAACTTTAGGAAGAAAACCAGGCTTAGTACGCAAAACCACCTTATCTGCATGGAACACCAGATAAGGAGGAGAACACTGCAGAGCAGATAACTCTGAAACTCTTCTAGCAGAAGAGATTGCAACCAAAAACAAAACTTTCCAAGATAGTAACTTAATATCTACGGAATGTAAGGGTTCAAACGGAACCCCTTGAAGAACTGAAAGAACTAGATTTAAACTCCAGGGAGGAGTCAAAGGTCTGTAAACAGGCTTGATCCTAACCAGAGCCTGAACAAATGCTTGAACATCTGGCATAGCTGCCAGTCGTTTGTGTAGTAAGACAGATAAAGCAGAAATCTGTCCCTTTAGAGAACTTGCAGATAATCCTTTCTCCAAACCTTCTTGTAGAAAGGATAGAATCTTAGGAATTTTTATCTTGTTCCATGGCAATCCTTTGGATTCACACCAACAGATATATTTTTTCCATATTTTATGGTAAATTTTTCTAGTTAGTATCTATTACAGAATCTGAAAACCCACGCTTTGATAAAATCAAGCGTTCAATCTCCAAGCCGTCAGTTGGAGGGAAACCAGATTCGGATGTTCGAATGGACCCTGAACAAGAAGGTCCTGTCTCAAAGGTAGCTTCCATGGTGGAGCCGATGACATATTCACCAGGTCTGCATACCAAGTCCTGCGTGGCCACGCAGGAGCTATCAAGATCACCGAGGCCCTCTCCTGATTGATCCTGGCTACCAGCCTGGGAATGAGAGGAAACGGTGGGAATACATAAGCTAGGTTGAAGGTCCAAGGTGCTACTAGTGCATCTACTAGAGTCGCCTTGGGATCCCTGGATCTGGACCCGTAGCAAGGAACCTTGAAGTTCTGACGAGACGCCATCAGATCCATGTCTGGAATGCCCCGTAATTGAGTTATTTGGGCAAAGATTTCCGGATGGAGTTCCCACTCCCCCGGATGGAATGTCTGACGACTCAGAAAATCCGCTTCCCAATTTTCCACTCCTGGGATGTGGATCGCAGACAAGTGGCAGGAGTGATCCTCCGCCCATTGAATTATCTTGGTCACTTCTTTCATCGCCAGGGAACTCCTTGTTCCTCCCTGATGATTGATATATGCAGCAGTCGTCATGTTGTCTGATTGAAACCTTATGAATTTGGCCTTTGCTAGTTGAGGCCAAGCTTTGAGAGCATTGAATATCGCTCTCAGTTCCAGAATGTTTATCGGGAGAAGAGACTCTTCCCGAGACCATAAACCCTGAGCTTTCAGGGATTCCCAGACCGCGCCCCAGCCCACTAGACTGGCGTCGGTCATGACAATGACCCACTCTGGTCTGCGGAAGCTCATTCCCTGGGACAGATTGTCCAGGGTCAGCCACCAATGGAGTGAATCTCTGGTCTTTTGATCTACTTGAATCATCGGAGACAAGTCTGTATAATCCCCATTCCACTGTTTGAGCATGCACAGTTGTAATGGTCTTAGATGAATTCGTGCAAAAGGAACTATGTCCATTGTTGCAACCATCAAACCTATTACCTCCATGCACTGCGCTATGGAAGGACGAGGAACAGAGTGAAGTACTTGACAAGAGCTTAGAAGTTTTGATTTTCTGACCTCTGTCAGAAAAATCCTCATTTCTAAGGAATCTATTATTGTTCCCAAGAAGGGAACTCTTGTTGACGGGGACAGAGAACTTTTTTCTTTGTTCACCTTCCATCCGTGAGATCTGAGAAAGGCTAGGACGAAGTCCGTATGAGCCTTTGCTTTTGACAGGGACGACGCTTGAATTAGGATGTCGTCCAAGTAAGGTACTACTGCAATGCCCCTTGGTCTTAGAACCGCTAGAAGGGACCCTAGTACCTTTGTGAAAATTCTCGGAGCAGTGGCTAATCTGAATGGAAGTGCCACAAACTGGTAATGCTTGTCCAGAAAAGCGAACCTTAGGAACTGATGATGTTCCTTGTGGATAGGAATATGTAGGTACGCATCCTTTAAATCCACGGTGGTCATAAATTGACTTTCCTGGATGGTGGGAAGGATCATTCGAAAGGTTTCCATTTTGAACGATGGAACCCTGAGAAATTTGTTTAGGATCTTCAGATCCAAAATTGGTCTGAATGTTCCCTCTTTTTTGGGAACTACGAACAGATTTGAGTAAAATCCCATTCCTTGTTCTTTTATTGGAACTGGATGTATCACTCCCATTTTTAACAGGTCTTCTACGCAATGTAAGAATGCCTGTCTCTTTATTTGGTTTGAGGATAATTGAGACCTGTGGAACCTTCCCCTTGGGGGTAGTTCCTTGAATTCCAGAAGATAACCTTGAGAAACTATTTCTAGCGCCCAAGGATCCTGAACATCTCTTGCCCAAGCCTGAGCAAAGAGAGAGAGTCTGCCCCCTACTAGATCCGGTTCCGGATCGGGGGCTATCCCTTCATGCTGTTTTGGTAGCAGTGGTAGGCTTCTTGGCCTGCTTACCCTTGTTCCAGCCTTGCATTGGTTTCCAGGCTGGTTTGGGTTGTGAAGTATTACCCTCTTGCTTAGAGGATGCAGAATTAGAGGCTGGTCCGTTTCTGCGAAAGGGACGAAAATTAGGCTTATTTTTAGCCTTAAAAGACCTATCCTGTGGGAGGGCGTGGCCCTTTCCTCCAGTGATGTCTGAAATAATCTCTTTCAAATCTGGTCCAAATAATGTTTTACCTTTGAAAGGAATGTTAAGCAATTTTGTCTTGGATGACACATCCGCTGACCAAGACTTTAGCCAAAGCGCTCTGCGCGCCACTATAGCAAACCCTGAATTTTTCGCCGCTAATCTAGCTAATTGCAAAGCGGCATCTAAAACAAAAGAGTTAGCCAATTTAAGTGCTTGAACTCTGTCCATAACCTCCTCATACGAAGATTCTCTACTGAGCGACTTTTCTAGTTCCTCGAACCAGAAGCACGCTGCCGTAGTGACAGGAACAATGCATGAAATTGGTTGTAGAAGGAACCCTTGCTGTACAAAAATCTTTTTAAGCAAACCCTCTAATTTTTTATCCATAGGATCTTTAAAAGCACAACTGTCTTCGATAGGAATAGTAGTGCGTTTGTTTAGAGTAGAAACCGCCCCCTCGACCTTGGGGACTGTCTGCCATAAGTCCTTTCTGGGGTCGACTATAGGAAATAATTTCTTAAATATAGGGGGGGGGGACAAAAAGGTATGCCGGGCCTTTCCCACTCTTTATTTACTATGTCCGCCACCCGCTTGGGTATAGGAAAAGCGTCGGGGGCACCGGAACCTCTAGGAACTTGTCCATCTTACAAAATTTCTCTGGAATGACCAAATTGTCACAATCATCCAGAGTAGATAACACCTCCTTAAGCAGTGCGCGGAGATGTTCTAATTTAAATTTAAATGTCACAACATCAGGTTCAGCTTGATGAGAAATTTTTCCTGAATCTGAGATTTCTCCATCAGACAAAACCTCCCTCATGGCCCCTTCAGATTGGTGTGAGGGTATGTCAGAACAATTATCATCAGCGCCCTCTTGCTCTTCAGTGTTTAAAACAGAGCAATCGCGCTTTCTCTGATAAGTAGGCATTTTGAATAAAAGATTTGCTATGGAGTTATCCATTACAGCCGTTAATTGTTGCATGGTAATAAGTATTGGCGCACTAGATGTACTAGGGGCCTCCTGTGTGGGCAAAACTGGTGTAGACACATTAGGGGATGATGTAGTATCATGTTTACTCCCCTCATTTGAGGAATCATCTTGGGCAATATCATCATTTGTGGCATTACTGTCCTTACTTTGTTTGGACACTATGGCACACTTATCACATAAATTTAAATGGGGAGACACATTGGCTTTCATACATATAGAACATAGCTTATCTGATGGTACAGACATGTTAAACAGGCTTAAACTTTTCAATCAAGCACAAAAAACGTTTTAAAATAAAACCGTTACTGTTTCTTTAAATTTCAAACTGAAAACACTTTATTACTGAATATGTGAAAAAGTATGAAGGAATTGTTCAAAAATTACCAAAATTTCACCACAGTGTCTTAAAGCATTAAAAGTATTGCACACCAAATTTCAGAGCTTTAACCCTTAAAATAACGGAACCGGAGCCGTTTTTACATTTAACCCCTATACAGTCCCAGCTATATGCTTTGCTGAGACCCAACCAAGCCCAGAGGGGAATACGATACCAAATGACGCCTTCTATAAGCTTTTTCAGTGATTCTTAGCTCCTCACACATGCATCTGCATGCCTTGCTCTCCAAAAACAACTGCGCATTAATGGCGCGAAAATGAGGCTCTGTCTATAACTAGAAAAGGCCCCCATCTGAAAAAGGTGTCCAACACACTGCCTGCCGTTTTTCTAAACGTTCCCCAAGATTATAATACCAATTATTAGTTAGAATCTGCTTAATATGCCTAGTAAAGCAATCGTTTTAGCCCAGAAAAATGTCTACCAGTTTTTAAGCCCTTTTTGAAGCCCTTTATTCTTTTATATTTAACTAAGAAAATGGCTTACCGGTCCCCATGAGGGGAAATGACAGCCTTCCAGCATTACATGGTCTTGTTAGAAATATGGCTAGTCATACCTTAAGCAGAAAAGTCTGCTAACTGTTTCCCCCAACTGAAGTTACTTCATCTCAACAGTCCTGTGTGGAAACAGCAATCGATTTTAGTTACTGTCTGCTAAAATCATCTTCCTCTTACAAACAGAAATCTTCATCCTTTTTCTGTTTCAGAGTAAATAGTACATACCAGCACTATTTTAAAATAACAAACAAACACTTGATAGAAGAATAAAAACTACATTTAAACACCAAAAAACTCTTAACCATCTCCGTGGAGATGTTGCCTGTGCAACGGCAAAGAGAATGACTGGGGTGGGCGGAGCCTAGGAAGGATCATGTGACCAGCTTTGCTGGGAAGAGAATATCCCACAAGTAAGGATGACGCCGTGGACCGGACACACCAATGTTGGAGAAATCAGGATGAGCAAAGACATTCATATGATTAAAACAAAGAAAAAGATGTTTGTGGGTTTTGTGAACATATGGTTCAATATGCAATGGTGAAACAAATAAACACAGTTGATAGTGGATACTTGTAAGCACAGGTCAGCGTAAAATTCTTCTCAGAAAGAAAGAATGTGGAAATTCCTGTAAACATTTCTGTTACTGCCCCCAGTAACAAAACAGAATTTTGTTTTCTCCATCCCCAAAGAAGATTGAGGATATCTTTATCAGCTCATAGTTAAACAAGCTTAACACATTTCAATAAAACGTGAAAATTATTTTAGAAGCTCAGCAAAAAATTTTTATATAAAAAGATATGTGGAATAATTTAAACTAGGTGCCAGAACCTGTGACTCCCTATATTTGTTCAATTGAAGGTTAAAATATATTGTAACACTATAATAACTCACTGTGTGCAATAAGTATCCAGCTAAAATTCACCGAGCCTTGAGAACCACTGTTCTATCACATAATGGCTTAACAAACTAAAGGCAAAACAGAGCTACCATAGCTCATAGAATTTTGCTTCTGATTTCTGACTTGGTTTATTCTGTATAGACCTATATAAAACATGTTTGACTCGCTCCTCTTAATAGTGTTGCTGTGATAAACGGAGGAAAACTGTTTTCAGTACAAGTACAGTGTGCATGAAGGTGCTAGCCATAGCCATATCTGCCCAATTTTCAATGTGAAGAATAAAAAGTATTTAGATGAAACAACTACAGAAACATTCTAATGTTTGGCTTGTTTAATACATTTTAAAGGGACAGTCAAGTCCAAAAAAAACTTTCATGAATCAAATAGGGCACGAAGGGGGGAGGATCCAACGGCCGAAGAAGCTAGACGTGTCTAGGCAGAGCTCCTGACTTTTGAGCTAAAATATGAAAAATACCGCAATATTATAAGCTTTACTTTCCCTGTTTTGCCATTCAAGAGTCCATTGATACTCGTATAGGAGCGCAGGGCAGACAGAAATCTATGCAGAGAATATACACTAAGTTTGAGCCTTCCAACTTCGTCATACAGTGAGCATCGCCATTTTAGCTGCTGGGCCCACTTTTGGTAGAGTTTGAAATTGGCTGAGGAACCAGTGGACTACAATCTACCACCTTCTGAGTGTCTGAGCTTAAATAGCCACTTATCTTTTACATCTCTAGAGGCAGCGGCAGACGGTTTGCGGGCAATCTGCTTGCTGTGCCCGGAGTGTAGTACCAGCATGGAGGCCTGGGAGCAGTCTATGCGACTACTCATAGAGGAGTATTTTCAGAACCTTGTGACGGATCTTACCTCATTGATTGCGGCTTTGATACTACGACCAATGCCAGCTACAGAAACTTCACATTTTCAGAAGCAAGTTGGTGTCGGCGCCTCAACTTCAACTACATACGCACCTAAGGAGGAGCTTGAATCAGCCACAGGCGGTTCGTCTTCGAAGTCCCTGAGTTCCGGTCAGGAGAAGATGATTGCTGTGGTGAGTCCTTCTATATGGGGACTGGTGGCGGCTCAAAGTGTTGATAGACTGTTAAAGCCGGGAAGACCTCTGCCGCAGAAAGCATCAATATCATGCGTGGACACCGACATTCAGCATGTTCTTTTACATGGATCTGACCAGATAGAGACTCCTACCCAGGCCATATGCTTGCCACTTTACAAGTTAACAGGAATTGCTGCTACTAAAGAGACACCATGGCCTATGCATGGTCCTTTGCATTATATGAGACCATGTCTCTGTAGTGGAGAAGGCACGATGTTTACATTGAGCTTGACTTACCATGAAGCGGGCTAACTAAGCTTTCAGCAGATTTTGCTTCATGAGATAATGGAAAACGTACTAGTTAGACAGTTATCTCATCTCCATGTTTCATTATACATGTTAACCTGAGTTTTATATTATAGGGTACCTAGAGGTTCCATAGATATATGATAATTTAGGCGTTTTACAATTTACCTTGTTTGTAACTATATATTTTTTCTTTTAGAAATATAAACCTCTGGTGCTCATATATAGGTTTAGATTTAATTTTGGCCCTCAGTATAGCTGTTTAATTGGTCACATTAATATCTTGCCTAATAAGCTATTTAACATATTTTGCTATATTTAAACTTAACATTGTTCTTATTTATCATAGCCATAAGTTTCTGGGTTATATAACTTTAGTTCAACTTTATAATGCATTGTTAGTTTCATCACATAGTCCTGAGGGTTGATGTTTGGTCTGAGGATGTCCCCACTTTACAATTTTAGTCATTTAAGTTAGGGTGTCATATACATGTATTAAATTTAAGCTATATCAAAATCTAGGTTGTCATAATCTCCTCTCCCTTGGTACTAACAATTTATGGCCTTTCTGCTCCTGGATGGTGGGCCCGCATCCGGGAGATAGAGTATCTCTGTTATTAAGGAGGAGACATTCAATGGTTTAATTAATTATTTTCGCATTTACCTATCTCTATTTTGTTTTAAACTTATATAACCTACCTAATACCCTATCACTCAGTACCAATTGAAGATTAATTATGTTGGGGGTTGTTACCTGTATTTTGCTCACCCTGCTCACTTACTAGTTAGTATTTTGGCTATCATATGCCCAGGTTTAGTGTATAGAACATTACATTATCCACACCTCACATTTAAAAGTTAGAGTCTGTATGGTTGGCTTTTTGCAACACCTTAATTAGTTTAATTTACTTTGGCAAGCTGAATCTAGGCTGGCATGTTAAAAAGTTGCAGGAGAGCACTCATACTCCAGTAACTGTCCCACCTGTAATCCTTTGCATGTACAATTATTTGGCATTTCTGGAAGATGACCAGGGGCTTTATCTGCTTATCATATTCAGCTCACCACCTCATACCCCCCTTACATAATAAACCTCCTTTCCCAGGAGGGTTAAATACATGTTTTTTCTAGTTTATACCGCATCTTATCTACCTTCTTCATAAGCAAATCTTGCAGTTTATTATTATATTCAGCTTAGTTTCCCCTATGAGTTTTGCAAGATTGTCTAGTATATATTTATTTTCATATAATCGTATGTTGTTAACTATACCCATTCAATTTAACTTAGCAAGTCTGACCAACACTATCCACTAGTCGAATCTATACTTTCAAAATCAATGTTGATTATATGTAAACTAAAACCTGAGGTTCAGATTTTGAGACCCACATGTGGTCTCTCACTTTTTGAAGCAACCTTCGGAAACTGCTCTGTATACAATTTGTTTTACGGCCCAAGAGAGGTCCTTTAGTAAGATTTGAAGGTTTCAATTTTCTTATCGGCATGTTGATGTACGGTTTATATTTTTTCGTCTTGCAGTTATTGTAGGTGTTAATATTGATAATGATTAATGTTTATTATATATGCAACTTTAATATGTTAACCATATGATGTATCCTGTTATAAGCAATCTCAATAATGTGTTGCATAATGCTGCAATTCCTTGTATGTATGCCATTTCATTGCCTCAATAAAAAAAAAACAAAAAAAACAAATAGGGGCACGTAATATTAAACAACTTTCCAATTTACTTTTATTACCAATTTTGCTTTGTTTTCTTGGTATTCTTAGTTGAAAGCTAAACCTAGGAGGCTCATATGCTAATCTCTTAGACCTTGAAGGCCGCCTCTAATCTAAATGCATTTTGATAGTTTTTCACCACTAGAGGGCATTAGTTCACGTGTTTCATATAGATAACATTGAGCTCATGCACGTGAATTTACCATGGAGACAGCTCTGATTGGCTAAAATGCAAGTCTGTCAAAATAACTTAAATAAGGAGGCAGTCTGCTGAGGCTTAGTTACAAGGTAATTACAGAGGTAAAACGTGTATTATGATAACTGTTTGTTATGCAAAACTGGGGAATTGGTAATTAAGGGATTATCTATCTTTTAAAACAACAAAAATTCTGGTGTTGACTGTCCCTTTAAAACTTGCTGTTTTGCTTGTTAAGTTTCTTCAAGAACAAAAAAATGCAAATTTATTAAAACTTTACTATTAAAAGGGATAGAATTGTCAAAATAGAAACGTAATTTTAAATAAAAGCATTTTTGCAACATCCATCCATCAACAAGTCATACTTATTAATCGTTTCCAGTGGCATTTGCACGTATGCTCTGAGGGCTGTGCTGTACTACATGTTAAACAGAACATATGTATGTATGCCATGGGAAAAACATAATTTATGCTTACCTGATAAATTTATTTCTCTTGTGGTGTATCCAGTCCACGGATCATCCATTACTTGTGGGATATTCTCCTTCCCAACAGAAAGCTGCAAGAGGACCACCCACAGCAGAGCTGTCTATATAGCTCCTCCTCTCCCTGCCACCTCCAGTCATTCGACCGAAGACAAGCAAGAGAAAAGGGAAATCATAGGGTGCAGTGGTGACTGAAGTTAAAAAATAAAAATTACCTGCCTTAAAATGACAGGGCGGGCCGTGGACTGGATACACCACAAGAGAAATAAATTTATCAGGTAAGCATAAATTATGTTTTCTCTTGTAAGGTGTATCCAGTCCACGGATCATCCATTACTTGTGGGATACCAATATCAAAGCTATAGGACACGGATGAAGGGAGGGACAAAGCAGGTACTTAAACGGAAGGTACCACTGCCTGCAAAACCTTTCTCCCAAAAATAGCCTCCGAAGAAGCAAAAGTATCAAATTTATAGAACTTTGAAAAAGTATGAAGCGAAGACCAAGTCGCCGCCTTACAAATCTGTTCAACAGAAGCCTCATTCTTAAAAGCCCATGTGGAAGCTACCGCTCTAGTAGAATGAGCTGTAATCCTTTCAGGAGGCTGCTGGCCAGCAGTCTCATAAGCTAAGCGTATTATACTCCTTAGCCAAAACGAAAGAGAAGTTGCCGAAGCCTTTTGGCCTCTCCTCTGTCCAGAGTAGACAACAAACAATGCAGATGTTTGACGAAAATCTTTAGTAGCTTGTAAATAAAACTTTAAAGCACGAACCACGTCAAGATTGTGTAATAAACGTTCCTTCTTTGAAGAAGGATTAGGACACAGTGACGGAACAACAATCTCCTGATTGATATTCTTATTAGATACCACCTTAGGTAAAAACCCAGGTCTGGTACGCAAAACTACCTTATCTGCATGGAAGATCAGATAAGGGGAATCACACTGTAAGGCAGATAACTCAGAAACTCTACGAGCCGAGGAGATAGCTACCAAAAACAGAACTTTCCAAGATAAAAGCTTGATATCTATGGAATGCAAGGGTTCAAACGGAACCCCTTGAAGAACTTTAAGAACTAAATTTAAACTACATGGCGGAGCAACAGGTTTAAACACAGGCTTGATTCTTACTAAAGCCTGACAAAATGCCTGAACGTCTGGAACATCCGCCAGACGCTTGTGCAAAAACATAATTTATGCTTACCTGATAAATTCCTTTCTTCTGTAGTGTGATCAGTCCACGGGTCATCATTACTTCTGGGATATTACTCCTCCCCAACAGGAAGTGCAAGAGGATTCACCCAGCAGAGTTGCATATAGCCCCTCCCCTCTACGTCACCCCCAGTCATTCGACCAAGGACCAACGAGAAAGGAGGAACCAAGGGTGTAGTGGTGACTGGAGTATAATTTAAAAATAATTACCTGCCTTAAAAAACAGGACGGGCCGTGGACTGATCACACTACAGAAGAAAGGAATTTATCAGGTAAGCATAAATTATGTTTTCTTCTGTTAAGTGTGATCAGTCCACGGGTCATCATTACTTCTGGGATACCAATACCAAAGCAAAAGTACACGGATGACAGGAGGGATAGGCAGGCTCTTTTATACAGAAGGAACCACTGCCTGAAGAACCTTTCTCCCAAAAATAGCCTCCGAGGAAGCAAATGTGTCAAATTTGTAAAATTTGGAAAAAGTATGAAGCGAAGACCAAGTTGCAGCCTTGCAAATCTGTTCAACAGAGGCCTCATTCTTAAAGGCCCAAGTGGAAGCCACAGCTCTAGTGGAATGAGCTGTAATTCTTTCAGGAGGTTGCTGTCCAGCAGTCTCATAGGCTAAACGTATTATGCTACGAAGCCAAAAAGAGAGAGAGGTAGCAGAAGCTTTTTGACCTCTCCTCTGACCAGAGTAAACGACAAACAGGGAAGACGTCTGTCGAAATTCTTTAGTTGCCTGTAAGTAAAATTTTAGGGCACGAACTACATCCAGATTGTGCAGAAGACGTTCCTTCTTTGAAGAAGGATTTGGACACAAAGATGGAACAACAATCTCTTGATTGATATTCCTGTTAGTGACTACCTGGGGTAAGAACCCAGGTTTAGTACGCAGAACTACCTTATCCGAATGAAAAATCAAATAAGGAGAATCACAATGTAAGGCTGATAATTCAGAGACTCTTCGAGCCGATGAAATAGCCATTAAAAATAGAACTTTCCAAGATAACAACTTTATATCAATGGAATGGAGGGGTTCAAACGGAACGCCCTGTAAAACGTTAAGAACAAGATTTAAACTCCATGGTGGAGCAACACTCTTAAACACAGGCTTAATCCTCGCTAAAGCCTGACAAAAAGCCTGAACGTCTGGCACTTCTGACAGACGTTTGTGTAGCAGAATAGACAGAGCTGAGATCTGTCCCTTTAATGAACTAGCAGATAAACCCTTTTCTAAACCTTCTTGTAGAAAAGACAATATCCTAGGAATCCTAACCTTACTCCAAGAGTAACCTTTGGATTCACACCAATATAGGTATTTACGCCATATTTTATGGTAAATCTTTCTGGTAACAGGCTTCCTGGCCTGTATTAAGGTGTCAATAACTGACTCAGAAAACCCACGTCTTGATAAAATCAAACGTTCAATTTCCAAGCAGTCCGCTTCAGAGAAGTTAGATTTTGATGTTTGAAAGGACCCTGTATCAGGAGGTCCTGTTTCAGAGGTAGAGACCAAGGTGGACAGGATGACATGTCCACCAGGTCTGCATACCAAGTCCTGCGTGGCCATGCAGGTGCTATCAGAATCACTGATGCTCTCTCCTGTTTGATTCTGGCAATCAATCGAGGAAGCATCGGGAAGGGTGGAAACACATAAGCCATCCTGAAGTCCCAAGGTGCCGTCAGGGCATCTATTAGGACTGCTCCTGGATCCCTGGATCTGGACCCGTACCGAGGAAGCTTGGCGTTCTGTCGAGACGCCATGAGATCTATCTCTGGCTTGCCCCAACGTCGAAGTATTTGGGCAAAGACCTCCGGATGAAGTTCCCATTCCCCCGGATGAAAAGTCTGACGACTTAAGAAATCCGCCTCCCAATTCTCCACTCCCGGGATGTGGATTGCTGACAGGTGGCAAGAGTGAGACTCTGCCCAGCGAATTATCTTTGATACTTCCATCATTGCTAGGGAGCTCCTTGTCCCTCCCTGATGGTTGATGTAAGCTACAGTCGTGATGTTGTCCGACTGAAACCTGATGAACCCCCGAGTTGTCAACTGGGGCCAAGCCAGGAGGGCATTGAGAACTGCTCTCAATTCCAGAATGTTTATTGGCAGGAGACTCTCCTCCTGACTCCATTGTCCCTGAGCCTTCAGAGAATTCCAGACGGCACCCCAACCTAGAAGGCTGGCGTCTGTTGTTACAATTGTCCAGTCTGGTCTGCTGAATGGCATCCCCCTGGACAGATGTGGCCGAGAAAGCCACCATAGAAGAGAATTTCTGTTCTCTTGATCCAGATTCAGAGAAGGGGACAAGTCTGAGTAATCCCCATTCCACTGACTTAGCATGCACAATTGCAGTGGTCTGAGGTGTAAGCGAGCAAATGGCACTATGTCCATTGCTGCTACCATTAGGCCGATTACCTCCATGCATTGAGCCACCGATGGGTGTTGAATGGAATGAAGGGTGCGGCAAGCACTTTGAAGTCTTGTTAACCTGTCTTCTGTCAGGTAAATCTTCATTTCTACAGAATCTATAAGAGTCCCCAGGAAGGGAACTCTTGTAAGTGGAACGAGTGAACTTTTCTTTTCGTTCACCTTCCATCCATGTGACCTTAGAAATGCCAGTACTAACTCTGTATGAGACTTGGCAGTTTGAAAGCTTGAAGCTTGTATCAGAATGTCGTCTAGGTAAGGAGCTACCGAAATTCCCCGCGGTCTTAGTACCGCCAGAAGAGCACCTAGAACCTTTGTGAAGATTCTTGGAGCTGTAGCCAATCCGAATGGAAGAGCCACAAACTGGTAATGCCTGTCTAGAAAGGCAAACCTTAGATACCGGTAATGATCTTTGTGAATCGGTATGTGAAGGTAAGCGTCCTTTAAGTCCACTGTGGTCATGTACTGACCTTCTTGGATCATGGGTAAAATTGTCCGGATAGTCTCCATTTTGAATGATGGAACTCTTAGGAATTTGTTTAGGATCTTTAAATCCAGGATTGGTCTGAAAGTTCCCTCTTTTTTGGGAACCACAAACAGATTTGAGTAAAACCCTTGTCCCTGTTCCGACCGTGGAACTGGATGGATTACTCCCATTAACAATAGTTCTTGTATGCAGCGTAGAAACGCTTCTTTCTTTGTTTGGTTTGTCGACAACCTTGACAGATGAAATCTCTCTCTTGGAGGAGAGTGTTTGAAGTCCAGAAGGTATCCCTGAGATATTATCTCTAGCGCCCAGGGATCCTGGACATCTCTTGCCCAAGCCTGGGCGAAGAGAGAAAGTCTGCCCCCCACTAGATCCGATCCCGGATCGGGGGCCCTCAATTCATGCTGTTTTAGTGGCAGCTGCAGGCTTCCTGGCCTGCTTGCCCTTGTTCCATGACTGGTTAGGTCTCCAGCCTTGTCTGTAGCGAGCACCAGATCCTTCTTGTTTTGGAGTAGTGGAAGATGATGCTGCTCCTGCTTTGAAATTCCGAAAGGAACGAAAATTAGATTGTCTAGCCTTAGGTTTGGCTTTGTCTTGAGGTAGGGCGTGGCCCTTACCTCCTGTAATGTCAGCGATAATTTCTTTCAAACCAGGCCCAAATAAGGTCTGTCCCTTGAAAGGTATATTAAGTAATTTGGACTTAGAAGTTACATCAGCTGACCAGGATTTTAGCCACAGTGCTCTGCGCGCTTGAATGGCGAATCCGGAATTCTTAGCCATAAGTTTAATTAAATGTACTACGGCTTCCGAAATGAATGAATTAGATAGCTTAAGTACTCTAAGCCTGTCTGAAATGTCGTCCAGCGTAGCTGAACCAAGATTCTCTTCTAGAGACTCAATCCAGAATGCCGCTACAGCCGTGATCGGCGCAATGCATGCAAGGGGTTGCAATATAAAACCTTGTTGAACAAACATTTTCTTAAGGTAACCCTCTAATTTTTTATCCATTGGATCTGAAAAGGCACAGCTATCCTCTACCGGGATAGTGGTACGTTTAGCTAAAGTAGAAACTGCTCCCTCCACCTTAGGGACCGTTTGCCATAAATCCCGTGTGGTGGTGTCTATTGGAAACCTCTTTCTAAATATTGGAGGGGGTGAGAACGGCACACCGGGTCTATCCCACTCCTTAGTAATAATTTCAGTTAGTCTTTTAGGTATAGGAAAAACGTCAGTACTTGTTGGTACAGCAAAATATTTATCCAACCTACACATTTTCTCAGGTATTGCAACTGTGTTACAATCATTCAGGGCCGCTAACACCTCCCCTAGTAAAACACGGAGGTTTTCCAGCTTAAATTTAAAATTTGAAATATCTGAATCCAATCTGTTTGGATCAGAACCGTCAGCCGCAGAATGAAGCTCTCCGTCCTCATGTTCTGCAAGTTGTGACGCAGTATCTGACATGGCCCTAACATTATCAGCGCACTCTGTTCTCACTCCAGAGTGATCACGCTTGCCCCTTAGTTCTGGTAATTTAGCCAAAACCTCAGTCATAACAGTAGCCATATCTTGTAATGTTATTTGTAATGGCCGCCCAGATGTACTTGGCGTCGCCATATCGCGCACGTCCCGAGCGGGAGATGCAGGTACTGTCACGTGAGGCGAGTTAGTCGGCATAACTCTCCCCTCGTTGTTTGGTGAAATTTGTTCAATTTGTACAGATTGACTTTTATTTAATGTAGCATCAATACAGTTAGTACATAAATTTCTATTGGGCTCCACCTTGGCTTTAGTACAAATAGTACAGGTCTCATCTTCTGAATCAGACATGTTTAACAAACTAGCAAATAAACTTGCAATTTGGAAATACTATACAAGTAAAATACAATGAAAAAAACGAACTGTGCTTGAAAAGCACTGAATATATATAACAGAAGAAATCAATCAGCTTTGTAAAACAAAATGCAACTTAGCAAAGGCTTGTACCCAGTAGCAAGAAATAACTAACCCTGAGGCATAAAAAAGTTAAAGAATAAACGTTTTTTATCACAGTCAACTACAATCTTACAGCTCTGTTAGATTACTTCCCTCAAATTAGCTTTGAAGATCCCTGGGTTCTGTAGAGATAAACCGGAACATGCAGGAAAAAACAATGAGCTTTTGACTGAAATTTTTGATGCGTAGCAAAAGCGCCAAAAAAGGTCCCACCCCCTCACACACAACAGTGAGAGAGATTAAAAACTGTCATAATTAGATCCAGCAACTGCCAAGTGGAAAAATAGTGCCCAAACATTTTATTCACCCAGTACCTCAGAAAATGAAAACGATTTTACATTCCAGCAAAAACGTTTAACATAATTAAGAATTATTAAAAAGCCTGTTGTATTTCTATTAGGCTAAAATCTTATATACACAGTGTAATTCCAGTGAAGTACCATTCCCCAGAATACTAAAATGTAAATTATACATACATGATATAATGTCGGTATGGCAGGATTTTCTCAGCAATTCCATTGTTAGAAAATAAAAACTGCTACATACCTTTTTGCAGAATAAACTGCCCGCTGTCCCCTGATCTGAAGTTTACCTCTCCTCAGATGGCCGAGAAACAGCAATATGATCTTAACAACTCCGGCTAAAATCATAGTAAAAAACATAATTTATGTAAGAACTTACCTGATAAATTCATTTCTTTCATATTAACAAGAGTCCATGAGCTAGTGACGTATGGGATATACATTCCTACCAGGAGGGGCAAAGTTTCCCAAACCTTAAAATGCCTACAAATACACCCCTCACCACACCCACAAATCAGTTTAACGAATAGCCAAGAAGTGGGGTGATAAGAAAAAGTGCGAAGCATATAAAATAAGGAATTGGAATAATTGTGCTTTATACAAAAAAATCATAACCACCACAAAAAAGGGTGGGCCTCATGGACTCTTGTTAATATGAAAGAAATGAATTTATCAGGTAAGTTCTTACATAAATTATGTTTTCTTTCATGTAATTAACAAGAGTCCATGAGCTAGTGACGTATGGGATAATGACTACCCAAGATGTGGATCTTTCCACACAAGAGTCACTAGAGAGGGAGGGATAAAATAAAGACAGCCAATTCCTGCTGAAAATAATCCACACCCAAAATAAAGTTTAACAAAAAACATAAGCAGAAGATTCAAACTGAAACCGCTGCCTGAAGAACTTTTCTACCAAAAACTGCTTCAGAAGAAGAAAATACATCAAAATGGTAGAATTTAGTAAAAGTATGCAAAGAAGACCAAGTTGCTGCTTTGCAGATCTGGTCAACCGAAGCTTCATTCCTAAACGCCCAGGAAGTAGATACTGACCTAGTAGAATGAGCTGTAATTCTTTGAGGCGGAGTTTTACCCGACTCAACATAGGCAAGATGAATTAAAGATTTCAACCAAGATGCCAAAGAAATGGCAGAAGCTTTCTGGCCTTTCCTAGAACCGGAAAAGATAACAAATAGACTAGAAGTCTTACGGAAAGATTTCGTAGCTTCAACATAATATTTCAAAGCTCTAACAACATCCAAAGAATGCAATGATTTCTCCTTAGAATTCTTAGGATTAGGACATAATGAAGGAACCACAATTTCTCTACTAATGTTGTTGGAATTCACAACTTTAGGTAAAAATTCAAAAGAAGTTCGCAACACCGCCTTATCCTGATGAAAAATCAGAAAAGGAGACTCACACGAAAGAGCAGATAATTCAGAAACTCTTCTAGCAGAAGAGATGGCCAAAAGGAACAAAACTTTCCAAGAAAGTAATTTAATGTCCAATGAATGCATAGGTTCAAACGGAGGAGCTTGAAGAGCTCCCAGAACCAAATTCAAACTCCAAGGAGGAGAAATTGACTTAATGACAGGTTTTATACGTACCAAAGCTTGTACAAAACAATGAATATCAGGAAGAATAGCAATCTTTCTGTGAAAAAGAACAGAAAGAGCAGAGATTTGTCCTTTCAAAGAACTTGCGGACAAACCCTTATCCAAACCATCCTGAAGAAATTGTAAAATTCTCGGTATTCTAAAAGAATGCCAAGAAAAATGATGAGAAAGACACCATGAAATATAAGTCTTCCAGACTCTATAATATATCTCTCGAGATACAGATTTACGAGCCTGTAACATAGTATTAATCACGGAGTCAGAGAAACCTCTATGACCAAGAATCAAGCGTTCAATCTCCATACCTTTAAATTTAAGGATTTCAGATCCGGATGGAAAAAAGGACCTTGTGACAGAAGGTCTGGTCTTAACGGAAGAGTCCATGGCTGGCAAGATGCCATCCGGACAAGATCCGCATACCAAAACCTGTGAGGCCATGCCGGAGCTATTAGCAGAACAAACGAGCATTCCCTCAGAATCTTGGAGATTACTCTTGGAAGAAGAACTAGAGGCGGAAAGATATAGGCAGGATGATACTTCCAAGGAAGTGATAATGCATCCACTGCCTCCGCCTGAGGATCCCGGGATCTGGACAGATACCTGGGAAGTTTCTTGTTTAGATGAGAGGCCATCAGATCTATCTCTGGGAGCCCCCACAATTGAACAATCTGAAGAAATACCTCTGGGTGAAGAGACCATTCGCCCGGATGCAACGTTTGGCGACTGAGATAATCCGCTTCCCAATTGTCTACACCTGGGATATGAACCGCAGAGATTAGACAGGAGCTGGATTCCGCCCAAACCAAAATTCGAGATACTTCTTTCATAGCCAGAGGACTGTGAGTCCCTCCTTGATGATTGATGTATGCCACAGTTGTGACATTGTCTGTCTGAAAACAAATGAACGATTCTCTCTTCAGAAGAGGCCAAAACTGAAGAGCTCTGAAAATTGCACGGAGTTCCAAAATATTGATCGGTAATCTCACCTCCTGAGATTCCCAAACTCCTTGTGCCGTCAGAGATCCCCACACAGCTCCCCAACCTGTGAGACTTGCATCTGTTGAAATTACAGTCCAGGTCGGAAGAACAAAAGAAGCCCCCTGAATTAAACGATGGTGATTTGTCCACCACGTTAGAGAGTGTCGAACAATCGGTTTTAAAGATATTAATTGAGATATCTTCGTGTAATCCCTGCACCATTGGTTCAGCATACAGAGCTGAAGAGGTCGCATGTGAAAACGAGCAAAGGGGATCGCGTCCGATGCAGCAGTCATAAGACCTAGAATTTCCATGCATAAGGCTACCGAAGGGAATGATTGTGACTGAAGGTTTCGACAAGCTGTAATCAATTTTAGACGTCTCTTGTCTGTTAAAGACAGAGTCATGGACACTGAATCTATCTGGAAACCCAGAAAGGTTACCCTTGTTTGAGGAATCAAAGAACTTTTTGGTAAATTGATCCTCCAACCATGATCTTGAAGAAACAACACAAGTCGATTCGTATGAGACTCTGCTAAATGTAAAGACGGAGCAAGTACCAAGATATCGTCCAAATAAGGAAATACCACAATACCCTGTTCTCTGATTACAGACAGAAGGGCACCAAGAATCTTTGTGAAAATTCTTGGAGCTGTAGCAAGGCCAAACGGTAGAGCCACAAATTGGTAATGCTTGTCTAGAAAAGAGAATCTCAGGAACTGATAATGATCTGGATGAATCGGAATATGCAGATATGCATCCTGTAAATCTATTGTGGACATATAATTCCCTTGCTGAACAAAAGGCAATATAGTCCTTACAGTTACCATCTTGAACGTTGGTATCCTTACATAACGATTCAATAATTTTAGATCCAGAACTGGTCTGAAGGAATTCTCCTTCTTTGGTACAATGAAGAGATTTGAATAAAACCCCATCCCCTGTTCCGGAACTGGAACTGGCATAATTACTCCAGCCAACTCTAGATCTGAAACACAATTCAGAAATGCTTGAGCTTTCACTGGATTTACTGGGACATGGGAAAGAAAAAATCTCTTTGCAGGAGGTCTCATCTTGAAACCAATTCTGTACCCTTCTGAAACAATGTTCTGAATCCAAAGATTGTGAACAGATTTGATCCAAATTTCTTTGAAAAAACGTAACCTGCCCCCTACCAGCTGAACTGGAATGAGGGCCGTACCTTCATGTGAACTTAGAAGCAGGCTTTGCCTTTCTAGCAGGCTTGGATTTATTCCAGACTGGAGATGGTTTCCAAACTGAAACTGCTCCTGAGGACGAAGGATCAGGCTTTTGTTCTTTGTTGAAACGAAAGGAACGAAAACGATTGTTAGCCCTGTTTTTACCTTTAGATTTTTTATCCTGTGGTAAAAAAGTTCCTTTCCCACCAGAAACAGTTGAAATAATAGAATCCAACTGAGAACCAAATAATTTGTTTCCCTGGAAAGAAATGGAAAGTAGAGTTGATTTAGAAGCCATATCAGCATTCCAAGTCTTAAGCCATAAAGCTCTTCTGGCTAAGATAGCCAGAGACATAAATCTAACATCAACTCTAATAATATCAAAAATGGCATCACAGATGAAATTATTAGCATGCTGGAGAAGAATAATAATATCATGAGAATCACGATTTGTTACTTGTTGCGCTAGAGTTTCCAACCAAAAAGTTGAAGCTGCAGCAACATCAGCCAATGATATAGCAGGTCTAAGAAGATTACCTGAACATAGATAAGCTTTTCTTAGAAAAGATTCAATTTTTCTATCTAAAGGATCCTTAAACGAGGTACCATCTGACGTAGGAATGGTAGTACGTTTAGCAAGGGTAGAAATAGCCCCATCAACTTTAGGGATTTTGTCCCAAAATTCTAACCTGTCAGGCGGAACAGGATATAATTGCTTAAAACGTTTAGAAGGAGTAAATGAATTACCCAATTTATCCCATTCCTTAGCAATTACTGCAGAAATAGCATTAGGAACAGGAAAGACTTCTGGAATAACCGCAGGAGCTTTAAAAACCTTATCCAAACGTATAGAATTAGTATCAAGAGGACTAGAATCCTCTATTTCTAAAGCAATTAGTACTTCTTTAAGTAAAGAGCGAATAAATTCCATCTTAAATAAATATGAAGATTTATCAACATCAATCTCTGAGACAGAATCCTCTGAACTAGAAGAGTCCAAAGAATCAGAATGATGGTGTTCATTTAAAAATTCATCTGTAGAGAGAGAAGATTTAAAAGACTTTTTACGTTTACTAGAAGGAGAAATAACAGACAAAGCCTTCTTTATGGATTCAGAAACAAAATCTCTTATGTTATCAGGAACATTCTGCACCTTAGATGTTGAGGGAACTGCAACAGGCAATGGTACATCACTAAAGGAAATATTATCTGCTTTAACAAGTTTGTCATGACAATTAATACAAACAACAGCTGGAGAAATAGCTACCAAAAGTTTACAGCAGATACACTTAGCTTTGGTAGATCCAGCAGGCAGTGGTTTTCCTGTAGTATCTTCTGGCTCAGATGCAACGTGAGACATCTTGCAATATGTAAGAGAAAAAACAACATATAAAGCAAAATAGATCAAATTCCTTATAAGACAGTTTCAGGAATGGGAAAAAAATGCCAAACATCAAGCTTCTAGCAACCAGAAGCAAATGAAAATGAGACTGAAATAATGTGGAGACAAAAGCGACGCCCATATTTTTTGGCGCCAAATAAGACGCCCACATTATTTGGCGCCTAAATGCTTTTGGCGCCAAAAATGACGCCACATCCGGAACGCCGACATTTTTGGCGCAAAATAACGTCAAAAAATGACGCAACTTCCGGCGACACGTATGACGCCGGAAACGGAAATGAATTTTTGCGCCAAAAAAATCCGCGCCAAAAATGACGCAATAAAATGAAGCATTTTCAGCCCCCGCGAGCCTAACAGCCCACAGGGAAAAAAGTCAAATTTTTGAGGTAAGACAAAATATGATAATTTAAAGCATAATCCCAAATATGAAACTGACTGTCTGGAAATAAGGAAAGTTGAACATTCTGAGTCAAGGCAAATAAATGTTTGAATACATATATTTAGAACTTTATAAATAAAGTGCCCAACCATAGCTTAGAGTGTCACAGAAAATAAGACTTACTTACCCCAGGACACTCATCTACATGTTTGTAGAAAGCCAAACCAGTACTGAAACGAGAATCAGTAGAGGAAATGGTAAATATAAGAGTATATCGTCGATCTGAAAAGGGAGGTAAGAGATGAATCTCTACGACCGATAACAGAGAACCTTATGAAATAGACCCCGTAGAAGGAGATCACTGCATTCAATAGGCAATACTCTCCTCACATCCCTCTGACATTCACTGCACGCTGAGAGGAAAACCGGGCTCCAACTTGCTGCGGAGCGCATATCAACGTAGAATCTAGCACAAACTTACTTCACCACCTCCCTTGGAGGCAAAGTTTGTAAAAACTGATTTGTGGGTGTGGTGAGGGGTGTATTTGTAGGCATTTTAAGGTTTGGGAAACTTTGCCCCTCCTGGTAGGAATGTATATCCCATACGTCACTAGCTCATGGACTCTTGTTAATTACATGAAAGAAACTCTGGTAGATTCTTCTTCAAACTCTACCAGAGAAGGAATAACACACTCCGGTGCTATTAAAAAATAACAAACTTTTGATTGAAGAAATAAACTAAATAAAATCACCATAGTCCTCTCACACATCCTATCTAGTCGTTGGGTGCAAGAGAATGACTGGGGGTGACGTAGAGGGGAGGGGCTATATGCAACTCTGCTGGGTGAATCCTCTTGCACTTCCTGTTGGGGAGGAGTAATATCCCAGAAGTAATGATGACCCGTGGACTGATCACACTTAACAGAAGAAAGAATAGACAAAGCAGAAATCTGTCCCTTTAAGGAACTCGCTGACAAACCCTTCTCCAATCCATCTTGGAGAAAAGACAATATCCTAGAAATCCGGACCTTACTCCATGAGTAACCCTTGGATTCACACCAATGAAGATCTTTACACCATATCTTATGATAGATTTTCCTGGTGACAGGCTTCCGTGCCTGAATTAAGGTATCAATGACTGACTGGGAGAAGCCACGCTTTGATAAAATCAAGCGTTCAATCTCCAGGCACTCAGTCGCAGAGAAATTAGATTTGGATGGTTGAAAGGACCCTGAAGTAGAAGGTCCTGTCTTAGAGGCAGAGTCCATGGTGGAAAAGATGACATGTCCACCAGATCTGCATACCAAGTCCTGCGTGGCCACGCAGATGCTATCAAAATCACTGATGCTCTCTCCTGCTTGATCTTGGCAATCAGACAAGGGAGCAGAGGAAACGCATAAGCCAGGTTGAAGGACCAAGGCGCTGCTAGAGCATCTATCAGCGCTGCCTTGGGATCCCTGGACCTGGACCCGTAACAAGGAAGCTTGGCGTTCTGGCGAGACACCATGAGATCCAGTTCTGGTTTGCCCCAACGTTGAATCAACTGTGCAAACACCTCCGGATGGAGCTCCCACTCCCCCGGATGAAAGGTCTGTCAACTTAGAAAATCCGCCTCCCAGTTCTCTACTCCTGGGATATGGATAGCTGATAGGTGGCAAGAGTGAATCTCTGCCCAACGAATTATCTTTGAAACCTCCAACATCGCTAGGGAACTCCTTGTTCCCCCTTGATGGTTGATGTAAGCTACAGTCGTGATGTTGTCCGACTGAAATCTGAAAAACCTCATTGTCGCTAGCTGAGGCCAAGCCTGAAGAGCATTGAATATCGCTCTTAGTTCCAGAATGTTTATCGGGATGAGAACCTCCTCCTGAGTCCACGATCCCTGAGCCTTTAGGGAGTTCCAGACTGCACCCCAGCCCAGAAGGCTGGCATCTGTAGTTACTATTGTCCAATCTGGCCTGCGAAAGGTCATACCTTTGGACAGATGGACCCGAGATAGCCACCAGAGAAGAGAATCCCTGGTCTCTTGATCCAGATTTAGTAGAGGGGACAAATCTGTGTAATCCCCATTCCACTGACTGAGCATGCAGAGTTGCAGTGGTCTGAGATGTAGGCGGGCAAACGGAACTATGTCCATTGCTGCTACCATTAAGCCGATTACTTCCATACACTGAGCCACCGAAGGGCGAGAAGTAGAATAAATAACACGGCAAGAATTTAGAAGTTTTGATAACCTGGCCTCTGTCAGGTAAATCCTCATTTCTACAGAATCTATCAGAGTTCCCAGAAAGGAAACTCTTGTGAGATGGGATAGAGAACTCTTCTTTTCGATCACCTTCCACCCATGCAACCTCAGGAATGCCAGAACGATGTCCGTATGAGACTTGGCAATTTGGAAATTTGACGCCTGTATCAGAATGTCGTCTAAGGGGCTACTGCTATGCCCCGCGGCCTTAGGACTGCCAGAAGTGACCCCAGAACCTTCGTAAAGATTCTTGGAGCTGTAGCTAAACCAAAGGGAAGAGCCACAAACTGGTAATGCATGTCTAGGAAGGCAAACCTGAGAAACCGATGATTATCTCTGTGTATCGGAATGTGAAGATAAGCATCCTTTAAGTCCACAGTAGTCATGTATTGACCCTCCTGGATCATAGGTAGGATGGTTCGAATAGTCTCCATCTTGAATGATGGGACCCTGAGAAATTTGTTTAGGATCTTGAGATCTAATATTGGTCTGAAGGTTCCCTCTTTTTTGGGAACCACAAATAGATTTGAATAGAAACCTTCACCCTGTTCCTCCTTTGGAACTGGGTGGATCACTCCCATAACTTGGAGGTCTTGAACACAATGTAAGAATGCCTTTCTCTTTATCTGGTTTGCAGATATTTGTGAAAGGTGAAACCTCCCTTTTGGAGGGGAAGCTCTGAAGTCCAGAAGATATCCCTGGGACACAATTTCCAACGCCCAGGGATCCTGGACATCTCTTGCCCAAACCTGGGCGAAGAGAGAAAGTCTGCCCCCTACTAGATCCGTTACCGGATCGGGGGCCAATCCTTCATGCTGTCTTAGAGGCAGCAGCAGGTTTCTTGGCCTGCTTACCTTTGTTTCAAGTCTGGTTAGGTCTCCAGACCGGCTTGGACTGGGCAAAATTTCCCTCTTGTTTTGTATTAGAGGAAGTTGATGCCGCACTCGTCTTAAAGTTTCGAAAATTTGTTTGTTTGGTCCTTAACTTGTTAGACCTATCCTGAGGAAGGGCATGACCTTTTCCTCCAGTAATATCAGAAATTATTTCCTTCAATCCAGGCCCGAATAGGGTCTGCCCCTTGAAGGGAATATTAAGAAGCTTAGTAACGTCAGCTGACCATGATTTAAGCCATAGCGCCCTACGCGCCTGAATAGCAAAACCAGAATTCTTAGCCGTTAGTTTAGTTAAATGAAGAATGGCATCAGAAACAAATGAATTGGCTAGCTTAAGTGCTCTAAGCTTGTCAAGTATATCATCCAATGGAGTCTCTACCTGTAAGGCCTCTTCCAGAGACTCAAACCAGAAGGCCGCAGCAGCAGTGACCGGGGCAATGCATGCAAGAGGCTGTAGAATAAAACCTTGTTGAATAAACATTTTCTTAAGGTAACCCTCTAACTTTTTATCCATTGGATCTAAGAAAGCACAACTGTCCTCGACAGGGATAGTAGTACGCTTAGCTAGAGTAGAAACTGCTCCCTCCACCTTAGGGACCGTTTGCCATAAGTCCCGTGTGGCAGAATCTATGGGAAATATTTTCTTAAAGACAGGAGGGGGAGAGAACGGAACACCTGGTCTATCCCACTCCTTAGTAATAATCTCTGAAAACCTTTTAGGTATTGGAAAAACATCAGTGTAAACAGGCACTGCATAGTATTTATCCAATCTGCACATTTTCTCTGGCACTATAATGGTGTCACAGTCATTCAGAGTAGCTAAAACCTCCCTGAGCAACACGTGGAGGTGTTCAAGCTTAAATTTAAATGTTGACATATCAGAATCAGGTTGAAGCATCTTCCCTGAGTCAGAAAAATCACCCAGAAAGAAGCTCTCCTTCCTCAGCTTCTGCATATTGTGAGGATGTATCAGACATAGCTACTAAAGCGTCAGAGTGCTCTGTATTCCTTCTAACACCAGAGCTGTCTCGCTTTCCTCGTAACCCAGGTAGTCTGGATAATACCGCCATGTCTTGCCGCCATGTCTTGTAAAGTAAACGCCATGGGCGCGCTAGATGTACTTGGCGCCTCTTGAGCGGGAGTTAAAGGATCTGACACTTCCCCTTTGTCAGTTTCCTCTGGTGATAAATCTTTTAAAGACAGAATATGGTCTTTATAACTTAAAGTGAAATCAGTACATTTGGTACACATTCTAAGAGGGGGTTCCACCATGGCTTCTAAACATAATGAACAAGGAGTTTCCTCTATGTCAGACATGTTTAAACAGACTAGCAAAGAGAGCAGCAAGCTTCGAAAACACTTTAATGAAAGTAAACAAGCAAAAAATAAAAACTGTACTGTGCCTTTAAGAAAAATAAAAGGGGTCAGAATTTGAAAAACAGTGATAAAAAGCAGTAAATCAAACGAAATTTTTACAGTGTGTATAATAGGCTAACAGAGCATTGCACCCACTTGCAAATGGATGATTAACCCCTTAGTTTCAAAAACGGATAAAAAAAAACGAAATAAACGTTTTCTAACAGTCACAACAAACTGCCACAGCTCTGCTGTGGCCCTACCTTCCCATACAATCGGCTTTGGAAAGCACAAAAACCCTTCAGAGACGTCCTAAGCATTCAGGGGACTCCTTCAGGGAAACTGGATGTCTCAGTGCAAAATCTAATGCGCATTTAGGCGCAAAATTAGGCCCCTCCCACTTATGTATTCACAGTGAGAGGCCAAACAAAACTATCCCTAGGCAAAATTAGCCAGCCATGTGGAAAAAACTAAGCCCCAATAAAGTTTTATCACCAATATGCATATAAAAAACGTTTAAGCACTTCCAGCAAAGTTTTTATGTCAGAAATGTGAAAAATAATAAGAGTATTACCACTAACAGCAAGCATGATACTAGTTGTTGTTAAATCACTGTAATCAGGCTTACCTCAGATAAATCCGGTATTTAACAGCATTTTCTAGCATTTACATTTCTCTAAAAAAAAAAATTTAAACTGCACATACCTCATAGCAGGAAACCCTGCACGCCATTCCCCAGCTGAAGTTACCTCTCTCTTCAGTTATGTGTGAGAACGGCAATGGATCTTAGTTACAACCTGCTAAGATCATTAAAGACCACAGGCAGACTCTTCTTCTACTTTCTGCCTGAGGCTAAAATAGTACAACTCCGGTACCATTTGAAAATAAACTCTTGAATGAAGATAAACTAAATAAAAACACCACATCTCTAGCTACTTCCTTTCTTGTTGAGAGCTGCAAGAGAATGACTGGAGGAGGAAGGGAGAGGAGGAGCTATATAGACAGCTCTGATGTGGGTAGTCCTCTTGCAGCTTCCTGTTGGGAAGGAGAATATCCCACAAGTAATGGATGATCCGTGGACTGGATACACCTTACAAGAGAAACAGTAATAAAAACAGTAATAACTGAACTAGAAGCAAAAAAAAAAAAAAAGTATATTGCCAAAATGCTTTCTTTCTATGCCTTTAAGAACATTATTTAACGGACTTATAAAATAAGACAAACTCTGGCAAAAATCCAGTAATATCTATCGCAGGAACATCAGTTTTGTGTTCAACGATGACCTTTTAAGGATTATGATTATACCTATATAAGCTAACACATGTTTTCAGCTGACATAAAGGTCTACAGGACATTTCATTAGAATGTGCCATGAGGAATTGAGAACTCGGTAATAAAAAGGACGCATTTTTCTCTCCAGGTAACATCTGGAAATAAAGAATATAAAAAGTCTCCTAAAAATAAATTCAAATATGTATTAAAAGTAAATGATGTGATGTCCAAGTAATTTTTGCAGATTACATTGTGAACAGACAGACTTCTAGTAATGTATTTGCCTGGTGATTTGTTAACATATTTCGGCTTTTAAGAAAAAACATTTATGGGAGGTAAGGCAAGAGCCCATCACTTGGATTGAGTAGTCAAAAAGTTTAAATCAATAACAAAGGGTGCAAACTTGGTTTGCACCCTTTGAGGCAGAGGCAGTACAGGGTGTCTTTGATAAAATGTAATTTCCCTACCCTTCCGCTTTATTGTAACCCCTCTTACTACCATATGACCACAACAGTCACCAGACTTGATGCATGCCTCATGCACCCTCTTTCGGCCAAGTTGTATATGCTAATATGCCACCAAACTAGGGGGTGGATGTCTCCTGCAGTCCCTATATGCCAGCTACATATCAGAACGAAACAAACATCTTAGGAGTGTGATTTTAAGACAGTAATTTGCCAACATCAGATCTTATACCTGAGCCATGCCCTCAGCAACCCCTACATGAAGTCCTGCTTCCTGGTTTTATCAACACATGGTAGGGTGCTGCCTACCTCATATGAGATCATGGAAGGTGGAGAGGGGAGAACGAGAGGCAGGAAAGGCTTTTTTATTTCATCCTTTATTTAAAAAACATGGGTACGTTCATTTAGTTATATAAAAGTATCCCCAATCTATCGGAAAACAAACATAACCCATCATCTCTTCATATCGACTCTGCAATAGATTAAAAAGTAACTGTTCGTATAAGAGAAAAAGAAAGAAAATATATATCAAAATGGATACATCATTCATATATCCCCATTGTTGCAGTTTTTCTTTTTAGGAAAGAAATGTAGATGTAGAGCTAAATCTCAAAATAAAATCAATTGAAATCACTAATTGGTAAGATTCATTGTTGCTGGTTGGTTTACTGTTTGCAACCAGATGAAAGCTTAGGGACAATTTTTTCTTTCATGATTCAGATAAAGAATACAATTGTAAACAGCATTCCAATTTACTTCTATTATCTAATCTGCTTCATTCTTTAGGTATCCTTTGTTGAAGAAATAGCAATGGACATGGGTGAGTCAATAACACAAATCATCTATGTGTAGCCACCAAACAGGAGCTTCTAAGCCTATTTAGATAAGCTTTTCAACAAAGGATATCAAAAGAACAAAGCAAAATAGATAGCAGTAAATTGGAAAGTTGTTTAAAATTGCATGATCTTTCTAAAATCATGAAGGAAAAAAAATGTGGGTTTCACGTCCTTTTCATTGTTAGAATAACTTTTGAGATTTGTTTTACAGTTATATCAGAAAATTACTGATTTAAATATATACCATTAGAAATACATAGAAAATTAGGAAATTATTGCAAAGGGAACTATCTCCAGTTTAATTATTCATATCTTCTATGCTGTACTTTATAGGAAGCAGAAATATAATTATTCCCTTAAGAGAAAAGTTTTATTTAAAGGGATAGGAAAGTCAAAAATAAACCTGCATGATTTCGATAGAAGTGAATTTAAGCGTCTTAAAATTACATAATCTATTTTCAAAAGTGCTTTGTTCTCCTGGTATCCATTGTTGAAAAACAATACGCACATAACCTACACTAGTGGCAGCTACTGTTAATTGGTGCCTACACACATTTGTCTTTTGTGATTGGCTGACTAGATGTGTTCATCTTGCTGACAGTAGTGCAATGCTGTTCCTTCAGCAAAGGATAACAAGAGAACAAAGCAAATTTAATAATAAAAGTCAAATGGAAAGTTGTTTAACCCTTTAAGGACACAGCTTTCAGTTTGCTCAATTGTTTTATGACGGAAAAAATCTGTCATATGTCCTTAAGAGGTTAAAATTATATGTTCTACCCAAATCATGAAAAGTTTGGGGTTTCCTGTCCGTTTAACTAAAAACAATAACATAGGTTTCACTTAAATTTTTTGACAATGCCTCCTCACACTTAGCTCTTTGAGTAGATCTACTCCCCTCTAAACAACCTTATGTGCACTGAACTTGAAAATGACTTGAACCACAAACACAGTAGAATTGCATAATTGACAAATACATAATAAAAAAAAAATACAATAGCACTTTTTCTTGCAAATTTCAAAGTTAATTTGACCCTCCTCTTGTATCACGTAACAACCATTAGCCAATCACAAAACACAATTACATATACAGTGTATTCTTGCACATGCTCAGTAGGAGCTGGTGTCAATGTGCATATAAAATGAGATTGAACACATTTTGAGAATGAAAGTAAAATTTAGTTTTTCTGTTGAAAAATCTAGCTTTCTATTTGAGACACTATAGTCTAAAAGTTATTCATCCTGAAAATATAATTTATGCTTACCTGATAAATTCATTTCTCCTGTAGTGTAGTCAGTCCACGGGTCATCCATTACTTATGGGATTATAACTCCTCCCTAACAGGAAGTTCAAGAGGATCACCCAAGCAGAGCTGCTATATAGCTCCTCCCCTCTACGTCATATCCAGTCATTCGACCGAAACCATACGAGAAAGGAGAAACTATAGGGTGCAGTGGTGACTGGAGTTTAATTTAAAATTTAGACCTGCCGTAAAAAACAGGGCGGGCCGTGGACTGACTACACTACAGGAGAAATGAATTTATCAGGTAAGCATAAATTATATTTTCTCCTGTTAAGTGTAGTCAGTCCACGGGTCATCCATTACTTATGGGATACCAATACCAAAACTAAAAGTACACGGATGACGGGAGGGACCGGCAGGATCTTTACACGGAAGGAACCACTGCCTGTAGAACCTTTTTCCCAAAACAGCCTCCGAAGAAGCAAAAGTGTCAAATTTGTAAAATTTTGAAAAAGTGTGAAGTGAAGACCAAGTTGCAGCCTTGCAAATCTGTTCAACAGAGGCCTCATTCTTAAAGGCCCAAGTGGAAGCCACAGCTCTAGTAGAATGAGCTGTAATCCTTTCAGGAGGCTGCTGTCCAGCAGTCTCATAGGCTAAACGTATTATGCTACGAAGCCAAAAAGAGAGAGAGGTAGCCAAAGCTTTTTGACCTCTCCTCTGTCCAGAATAAACGACAAACAGGGAAGAAGTTTGACGAAAATCTTTAGTTGCCTGCAAATAAAATTTCAGGGCACGGACGACGTCCAGATTGTGCAAAAGTCGTTCCTTCTTTGAAGAAGGGTTAGGGCACAATGATGGAACAACAATCTCTTGATTGATATTCTTGTTAGTGACTACCTTAGGTAAGAACCCAGGTTTAGTACGCAGAACTACCTTGTCTGAATGAAAAATCAGATAAGGAGAATCACAATGTAAGGCCGATAACTCAGAGACTCTTCGAGCCGAGGAAATAGCCATTAAAAACAGAACTTTCCAAGATAACAGCTTGATATCGATGGAATGAAGGGGTTCAAACGGAACACCTTGCAGAACGTTAAGAACTAAGTTTAAGCTCCACGGCGGAGCAACAGTCTTAAACACAGGCTTAATCCTAGTCAAAGCCTGAACGTCTGGAACTTCTGCCAGGCGTTTGTGTAAAAGGATAGACAGAGCTGAAATCTGTCCCTTTAACGAACTAGCAGATAAACCCTTTTCTAAACCTTCTTGTAGAAAAGACAATATCCTAGGAATCCTGACCTTACTCCATGAGTAACTCTTGGATTCGCACCAATATAAGTATTTACGCCATATTTTATGGTAAATTTTCCTGGTAACAGGTTTCCTAGCCTGTATTAAGGTATCAATCACTGACTCCGAGAATCCACTCTTTGATAAAATCAAGCGTTCAATCTCCATGCAGTCAGCCTCAGAGAAATTAGATTTGGATGTTTGAAAGGACCCTGAATCAGAAGGTCCTGTCTCAGAGGCAGAGACCATGGTGGACAGGACGACATGTCCACTAGATCTGCATACCAGGTCCTGCGTGGCCACGCAGGCGCTATTAGAATCACCGATGCTCTCTCCTGTTTGATCCTGGCAATCAATCGAGGAAGCATCGGGAAAGGTGGAAACACATAAGCCATGTTGAAGACCCAAGGTGCTGTCAGAGCATCTATCAGTACCGCTCCCGGGTCCCTGGACCTGGATCCGTAACAAGGAAGCTTGGCGTTCTGGCGAGACGCCATGAGATCCAGATCTGGTTTGCCCCAAAGATGAAGCAGTTTGGCAAACACATCCGGATGAAGTTCCCACTTCCCCAGATGAAAGGTCTGGCGACTTAAAATCCGCCTCCCAGTTCTCCACGCCTGGGATGTGGATCGCTGACAGGTGACAAGAGTGAGACTCTGCCCAGCGAATTATCTTTGAGACTTCCATCATCGCTAGGGAACTCCTTGTTCCTCCTTGATGGTTGATGTAAGCCACAGTCGTGATGTTGTCCGACTGAAACCTGATGAACCTCAGAGTTGCTAACTGAGGCCAAGCTAGAAGAGCATTGAAAAACATAATTTATGCTTACCTGATAAATTTATTTCTCTTGTGGTGTATCCAGTCCACGGATCATCCATTACTTATGGGATATTAACTCCTCCCCAACAGGAAGTGCAAGAGGATTCACCCAGCAGAGCTGCTATATAGCTCCTCCCCTAACTGCCATTACCAGTCATTCGACCGAAAACATGCAGAGAAAGGAAAACCATAGGGTGCAGTGGTGACTGTAGTTTAATGGAAAAATTACCTGCCTTAAAGTGACAGGGCGGGCCGTGGACTGGATACACCACAAGAGAAATAAATTTATCAGGTAAGCATAAATTATGTTTTCTCTTGTTAAGTGTATCCAGTCCACGGATCATCCATTACTTATGGGATACCAATACCAAAGCTAAAGTACACGGATGACGGGAGGGACAGGCAGGCTCTTTATACGGAAGGAACCACTGCCTGAAGAACCTTTCTCCCAAAAACAGCCTCCGAAGAAGCAAAAGTGTCAAATTTGTAAAATTTGGAAAAAGTATGAAGAGAAGACCAAGTTGCAGCCTTGCAAATCTGTTCAACAGAAGCCTCATTCTTAAAGGCCCAAGTGGAAGCCACAGCTCTAGTAGAATGTGCTGTAATTCTTTCAGGAGGCTGCTGTCCAGCAGTCTCATAGGCTAACCGTATTATGCTACGAAGCCAAAAGGAGAGAGAGGTAGCCGAAGCTTTTTGACCTCTCCTCTGACCAGAATAAACGACAAACAGGGAAGACGTTTGTCGAAAATCCTTAGTTGCCTGTAGATAAAATTTCAGGGCACGGACTACATCTAGATTGTGTAGCAGACGTTCCTTTTTCGAAGAAGGATTAGGACACAAAGATGGAACCACAATCTCTTGATTGATATTCCTGTTAGTGACCACCTTAGGTAGGAACCCAGGTTTAGTACGCAGAACTACCTTGTCTGAATGAAAAATCAGATAAGGAGAATCACAATGTAAGGCAGATAACTCAGAGACTCTTCGAGCCGAGGAAATCGCCATTAAAAACAGAACTTTCCAAGATAACAACTTGATATCAATGGAATGAAGGGGTTCAAACGGAACCCCCTGTAAAACATTAAGAACTAAGTTCAAACTCCATGGTGGAGCAACAGTTTTAAACACAGGCTTGATCCTAGCTAAAGCCTGACAAAAAGCTTGAACGTCCGGAACTTCTGACAGACGTTTGTGTAAAAGAATGGACAGAGCTGAAATCTGTCCCTTTAAGGAACTAGCGGATAAACCCTTTTCTAAACCTTCTTGTAGAAAAGACAATATCCTCGGAATCCTAACCTTACTCCATGAGTAACTCTTGGATTCGCACCAATATAAGTATTTGCGCCATATCTTATGGTAAATCTTTCTGGTAACAGGCTTCCTAGCCTGTATTAAGGTATCAATAACTTACTCAGAAAAACCACGTTTTGATAAAATCAAGCGTTCAATTTCCAAGCAGTCAGCTTCAGAGAAATTAGATTTTGATGTTTGAAGGGACCCTGGATCAGAAGGTCCTGTTTCAGAGGTAGCGACCAAGGTGGACAGGATGACATGTCCACTAGATCTGCATACCAAGTCCTGCGTGGCCATGCAGGCGCTATTAGAATCACTGATGCTCTCTCCTGTTTGATTCTGGCAATCAATCGAGGAAGCATCGGGAAGGGTGGAAACACATAAGCCATCCTGAAGGTCCAAGGTGCTGTCAAAGCATCTATCAGAACCGCTCCCGGATCCCTGGATCTGGACCCGTAACGAGGAAGCTTGGCGTTCTGTCGAGACGCCATGAGATCTATCTCTGGTTTGCCCCAACGTCGAAGTATTTGGGCAAAGACCTCCGGATGAAGTTCCCACTCCCCCGGATGAAAAGTCTGACGACTTAAGAAATCCGCCTCCCAGTTCTCCACTCCCGGGATGTGGATTGCTGACAGGTGGCAAGAGTGAGACTCTGCCCAGCGAATTATCTTTGATACTTCCATCATTGCTAGGGAGCTTATTCTCCCTCCCTGATGGTTGATGCAAGCTACAGTCGTGATGTTGTCCGACTGAAACCTGATGAACCCCCGAGTAGTTAACTGGGGCCAAGCCAGAAGGGCATCGAGAACTGCTCTCAATTCCAGAATGTTTATTGGTAGGAGACTCTCCTCCTGATTCCATTGTCCCTGAGCCTTCAGAGAATTCCAGACAGCGCCCCAACCTAGTAGGCTGGCGTCTGTTGTTACAATTGTCCAGTCCGGCCTGCTGAATGGCATCCCCCTGGACAGATGTGGCCGAGAAAGCCACCATAGAAGAGAATTTCTGGTCTCTTGATCCAGATTCAGAGTAGGGGACAAGTCTGAGTAATCCCCATTCCACTGACTTAGCATGCACAATTGCAGCGGTCTGAGATGTAGGCGTGCAAAGGGTACTATGTCCATTGCTGCTACCATTAAGCCGATCACCTCCATGCATTGAGCTACTGACGGGTGTTGAATGGAATGAAGGACACGGCATGCATTTTGAAGCTTTGTTAACCTGTCTTCTGTCAGGTAAATCTTCATTTCTACAGAATCTATAAGAGTCCCCAAGAAGGGAACTCTTGTGAGTGGAAAGAGAGAACTCTTCTTTTCGTTCACCTTCCATCCATGCGACCTTAGAAATGCCAGTACTAACTCTGTATGAGACTTGGCAGTTTGAAAGCTTGAAGCTTGTATCAGAATGTCGTCTAGGTACGGAGCTACCGCAATTCCTCGCGGTCTTAGTACCGCCAGAAGAGCACCCAGAACCTTTGTGAAGATTCTCGGAGCCGTAGCCAATCCGAATGGAAGAGCTACAAACTGGTAATGCCTGTCTAGAAAGGCAAACCTTAGATACCGGTAATGATCTTTGTGAATCGGTATGTGAAGGTAAGCATCCTTTAAATCCACTGTGGTCATGTACTGACCCTTTTGGATCATGGGTAAAATTGTCCGAATAGTTTCCATTTTGAACGATGGAACTCTTAGGAATTTGTTTAGGATCTTTAAATCCAAGATTGGCCTGAAAGTTCCCTCTTTTTTGGGAACCACAAACAGATTTGAGTAAAACCCTTGTCCTTGTTCCGACCGCGGAACCGGATGGATCACTCCCATTAATAAAAGATCTTGTACGCAGCGTAGAAACGCCTCTTTCTTTATTTGGTTTGTTGACAACCTTGACAGATGAAATCTCCCTCTTGGGGGAGAGAATTTGAAGTCCAGAAGGTATCCCTGAGATATGATCTCTAACGCCCAGGGATCCTGGACATCTCTTGCCCAAGCCTGGGCGAAGAGAGAAAGTCTGCCCCCCACTAGATCCGTTCCCGGATCGGGGGCCCTCGATTCATGCTGTCTTAGGGGCAGCAGCAGGTTTCCTGGCCTGCTTGCCCTTGTTCCAGGACTGGTTAGGTCTCCAGCCTTGTCTGTAGCGAGCAACAGCTCCTTCCTGTTTTGGTGCAGAGGAAGTTGATGCTGCTCCTGCTTTGAAATTACGAAAGGAACGAAAATTAGACTGTCTAGCCTTAGGTTTGGCTCTGTCTTGAGGCAGGGCATGGCCTTTACCTCCTGTAATGTCAGCGATAATTTCTTTCAACCCGGGCCCGAATAAGGTCTGCCCTTTGAAAGGTATATTTAGCAATTTAGATTTAGAAGTAATGTCAGCTGACCAGGATTTTAGCCACAGTGCTCTGCGTGCCTGAATGGCGAATCCGGAATTCTTAGCCGTAAGTTTAGTTAAATGTACTACGGCATCTGAAATAAATGAGTTAGCTAACTTAAGGGCTTTAAGCTTGTGTGTAATCTCATCTAATGGAGCTGATTCAAGTGTCTCTTCCAGAGACTCAAACCAAAATGCTGCTGCAGCCGTGACAGGCGCAATGCATGCAAGAGGTTGCAATATAAAACCTTGTTGAACAAACATTTTCTTAAGGTAACCCTCTAACTTTTTATCCATTGGATCTGAAAAGGCACAGCTATCCTCCACCGGGATAGTGGTACGCTTAGCTAAAGTAGAAACTGCTCCCTCCACCTTAGGGACCGTTTGCCATAAGTCCCGTGTGGCGGCGTCTATTGGAAACATCTTTCTAAATATCGGAGGGGGTGAGAACGGCACACCGGGTCTATCCCACTCCTTAGTAACAATTTCAGTAAGTCTCTTAGGTATAGGAAAAACGTCAGTACTCGCCGGTACCGCAAAATATTTATCCAACCTACACATTTTCTCTGGTATTGCAACTGTGTTACAATCATTCAGAGCCGCTAACACCTCCCCTAGTAATACACGGAGGTTTTCCAGCTTAAATTTAAAATTTGAAATATCTGAATCCAGTTTGTTTGGATCAGAACCGTCACCCGCAGAATGAAGCTCTCCGTCCTCATATTCTGCAAATTGTGACGCAGTGTCTGACATGGCCCTAATATTATCAGCGCACTCTGTTCTCATCCCAGAGTGATCACGCTTACCTCTTAGTTCTGGTAATTTAGCCAAAACTTCAGTCATAACAGTAGCCATATCCTGTAATGTGATTTGTAATGGCCGCCCAGATGTACTCGGCGCTACAATATCACGCACCTCCCGAGCGGGAGATGCAGGTACTGACACGTGAGGCGAGTTAGTCGGCATAACTCTCCCCTCGTTGTTTGGTGAAATATGTTCAATTTGTACAGATTGACTTTTATTTAAAGTAGCATCAATACAGTTAGTACATAAATTTCTATTGGGCTCCACTTTGGCTTTAGCACATATAGCACAGATATCTTCCTCTGAATCAGACATGTTTAACACACTAGCAAATAAACTAGCAACTTGGAAATACTTTTCAAGTAATTTACTATAATATGAAAACGTACTGTGCCTATAAGAAGCACAGAAAAAGTTATGACAGTTGAAAATTAATAAACTGAAAAGTTATAGCATCAAATCTTTGTAAAAAACACAATTTTAGCAAAGGATTGCTCCCATTAGCAAAGGATAACTAACCCTGATAGCAGAAAAAAAATACAGAAATAAACGTTTTTTTATCACAGTCAACTACAATCTCACAGCTCTGCTGTGAGTGATTACCTCCCTCAAAACAAGTTTTGAAGACCCCCGAGTTCTGTAGAGATGAACCGGATCATGCAGGGAAGACAATAAACTTCTGACTGAATTTTTTGATGCGTAGCAAAAGCGCCAAAAAGGCCCCTCCCCCTCACACATAACAGTGAGAGAGATCAGTAAACTGTCATAAATTAAATAAAACGACTGCCAAGTGGAAAAAAATAGTGCCCAAAACATTTTTTCACCCAGTACCTCAGAAAATTAAACGATTTTACATGCCAGCAAAAAACGTTTAACATTAATAAATTGAGTGTTATTAAAAAGCCTGTTGCTAGTCCCTGCAAATTAGGCTAAAGTTTTATGCATACAGTATAATTCCAGTGAAGTGCCATTCCCCAGAATACTGAAGTGTAAAATATACATACATGACAGCCTGATACCAGTTGCTGCTACTGCATTTAAGGCTGAGTTTACATTATATCGGTATGGCAGAATTTTCTCATCAATTCCATTGTCAGAAAATAATAAGCTGCTACATACCTCTTTGCAGATTAATCTGCCCGCTGTCCCCTGATCTGAAGTTTACCTCTCCTCAGATGGCCGAGAAACAGCAATATGATCTTAACTACTCCGGCTAAAATCATAGAAAAACTCAGGTAGATTCTTCTTCAAATTCTACCAGAGAAGGAATAACACACTCCGGTGCTTTTATAAAATAACAAACTTTTGATTGAAGGTATGAAACTAAGTATAATCACCACAGTCCTCTCACACATCCTATCTATTCGTTGGGTGCAAGAGAATGACTGGTAATGGCAGTTAGGGGAGGAGCTATATAGCAGCTCTGCTGGGCGAATCCTCTTGCACTTCCTGTTGGGGAGGAGTTAATATCCCATAAGTAATGGATGATCCGTGGACTGGATACACTTAACAAGAGAAATTGCTCTTAATTCCAGAATGTTTATTGGAGTCTCTCCTCCTGAGTCCATGATCCCTGAGTCTTCAGGGAATTCCAGACTGCGTCCCAACCTAGAAGGCTGGCGTCTGTTGTTACAATCGTCCAATCTGGCCTGCGGAAGGGCATCCCCTTGGACAGATGTGGCCGAGAAAGCCACCATAGAAGAGAATCTCTGGTCTCTTGATCCAGATTTAGCAGAGGGGACAAATCTGAGTAATCCCCATTCCACTGACTTAGCATGCACAATTGCAGCGGTCTGAGATGCAGGCGCGCAAATGGTACTATGTCCATTGCCGCTACCATTAAGCCGATTACCTCCATGCACTGAGCCACTGACGGGTGTTGAATGGAATGAAGGACACGGCAAGCATTTAGAAGTTTTGATAACCTGTCCTCCGTCAGGTAAATTTTCATTTCTACAGAATCTATAAGAGTCCCTAGAAAGGGAACTCTTGTGATTGGCAATAGAGAACTCTTTTCTACGTTCACCTTCCACCCATGCGACCTTAGAAATGCCAGAACTAACTCTCTATGAGACTTGGCAGTTTGGAAACTTGACGCTTGTATCAGAATGTCGTCTAGGTATGGAGCTACCGCTATGCCTCGCGGTCTTAGTACCGCCAGAAGAGAGCCCAGAACCTTTGTAAAGATTCTTGGAGCCGTAGCTAACCCGAAGGGAAGAGCTACAAACTGGTAATGCCTGTTTAGGAAGGCAAATCTTAGATACCGGTAATGATCCTTGTGAATCGGTATGTGAAGGTAGGCATCCTTTAAATCCACTGTGGTCATGTACTGACCCTCTTGGATCATGGGTAAGATGGTTCGAATAGTTTCCATTTTGAACGATGGAACTCTTAGGAATTTGTTTAGGATCTTTAAGTCCAAGATTGGTCTGAAGGTTCCCTCTTTTTTGGGAACCACAAACAGATTTGAATAGAATCCTTGCCCGTGTTCCGACCGCGGAACTGGGTGGATCACTCCCATTAGTAAGAGGTCTTGTACACAGCGTAGAAACGCCTCTTTCTTTATCTGGTTTGCTGATAACCTTGAAAGATGAAATCTCCCTTGTGGAGGAGAAGCTTTGAAGTCCAGAAGATATCCCTGAGATATGATCTCCAACGCCCAGGGATCCTGGACATCTCTTGCCCAAGCCTGGGCGAAGAGAGAAAGTCTGCCCCCCACTAGATCCGTTTCCGGATTGGGGGCCCTCACTTCATGCTGTCTTAGGGGCAGCAGCAGGTTTTCTGGCCTGCTTGCCCTTGTTCCAGGACTGGTTAGGTTTCCAGCCCTGTCTGTAGCGAGCAACAGTTCCTTCCTGTCTTGGGGCGGAGGAAGTTGATGCTGCTCCTGCCTTGAAGTTACGAAAGGCACGAAAATTAGACTGTTTAGCCTTTGGTTTGGCCCTGTCTTGAGGCAGGACATGGCCCTTACCTCCAGTAATGTCAGCGATAATTTCTTTCAAGCCGGGCCCGAATAATGTCTGCCCTTTGAAAGGAATATTAAGCAATTTAGATTTAGAAGTCACATCAGCTGACCAGGATTTAAGCCACAGCGCTCTACGTGCTTGAATGGCGAATCCGGAGTTCTTAGCCGTAAGTTTGGTTAAGTGTACTACGGCATCAGAAATAAATGAATTAGCTAGCTTAAGGGCTTTAAGCTTGTTCATAATCTCATCCAATGGAGCTGTGCTAAGGGTCTCTTCCAGAGACTCAAACCAGAATGCCGCCGCAGCAGTGACAGGTGCGATGCATGCAAGGGGTTGTAATATAAAACCTTGCTGAACAAACATTTTCTTAAGGTAACCCTCTAACTTTTTATCCATTGGATCTGAAAAGGCACAGCTATCCTCCACCGGGATAGTGGTACGCTTAGCTAAAGTAGAAACTGCTCCCTCCACCTTAGGGACCGTCTGCTATAGGTCCCGTGTGGTGGCGTCTATTGGAAACATTTTTCTAAATATAGGAGGGGGTGAAAAAGGCACACCGGGTCTATCCCACTCCTTGTTAACAATTTCTGTAAGCCTTTTAGGTATAGGAAAAACGTCAGTACACGCCGGTACCGCAAAATATTTATCCAGCCTACATACTTTCTCTGGAATTGCAACCGTGTTACAATCATTCAGAGCCGCTAATACCTCCCCTAGTAATACACGGAGGTTCTCAAGCTTAAATTTAAAATTTGAAATGTCTGAATCCAGTTTACTTGGATCAGATCCGTCACCCACAGAATGAAGCTCTCCGTCCTCATGTTCTGCAAATTGTGACGCAGTATCAGACATGGCTCTATTATTATCAGCGCACTCTGTTCTTACCCCAGAGTGATCGCGTTTACCTCTTCTGGCAATTTAGATAGTACTTCAGTCATAACATTAGCCATGTCTTGCAAAGTGATTTGTATGGGCCGCCCTGATGTACTTGGCGCCACAATATCACGCACCTCCTGAGCGGGAGGCGAAGGTACTGACACGTGAGGAGAGTTAGTCGGCATAACTTCCCCCTCGTCTGGTGATATTTTTTTAACATATAAAGTTTGACTTTTATTCAAAGTAACATCTATACATTGAGTGCACAAATTTCTATTGGGCTCCACATTGGCCTTTAAACATAATGAACAAACAGATTCATTTGTGTCAGACATGTTTAAACAGACTAGCAATAACACTAGCAAGCTTGGAAAAAAACTTTTAAATAAATTTACAAGCTATATAAAAAACGCTACTGCGATTTTAAGAAAACATAAAAATGTGACAGTTGAATTAACAATGAACCAAATATGTTAAAAACAACCAAATTTTAACAGAAAATGTATAAAGTTAGCAGAGGATTGCACCCACCAGCAAAAGGATGATTAACCCCTTAATACCCAAAACGGATAACAGTTGAAATAATAAACGTTTTTATCACAGTCAAACACACTGTCACAGGTCTGCTGTGACTGATTACCTCCCTCAAAACTAGTTTTGGAGACCCCTGGGCTCTGTAGAGACGTCCTGGATCATGGAGGAAGAAATAGGAAGACTGACTAAATTTTTACTGCGCAATAAAGCGCTAAAATAGGCCCCTCCCACTCATATTACAACAGTGGGGAAGCTCAGTAAACTGTTTTTATTCAGAAAAAAACGACAGCCATGTGGTAAAAATCATGCCCATAAAGTTTTATCACCAAGTACCTCAGAAAAAACGATTAACATGCCATTAAACGTTTTAAAAATTGAAAATTATGAAGTTTTATTAATAAGCCTGCTGCTAGTCGCTTTCACTGCAGTGCAGGCTCAAATATTACTTTAATATTGACAGTATTTTCTTAGTGAAATTCCATTCCCCAGAAATACCTCAGAGTATACATACATACATATCAGCCTGATACCAGTCGCTACTACTGCATTTAAGGCTGCACTTACATTACATCGGTATTAGCAGTATTTTCTCAGTCAATTCCATTCCTTAGAAAATAATTTACTGCACATACCTCCTTGCAGGTGGGCCCTGCATGCTATCCCCCTGTTCGGAAGTTACCTCACTCCTCAGAATGGCCAAGAACAGCAAGTGGATCTTAGTTACGACTAAGGTACGACTAAACTCAGGTAGATTCTTCTTCTAATGCTGCCTGAGAAAAAAAAAACACACTCCGGTGCCGTTTAAAATAACAAACTTTTGATTGAAGAAATAAAAACTAAGTTTAACACACCACAGTCCTCTCACACGTCCTATCTTTAGTTAGGTGCAAGAGAATGACTGGATATGACGTAGAGGGGAGGAGCTATATAGCAGCTCTGCTTGGGTGATCCTCTTGCACTTCCTGTTAGGGAGGAGTTATAATCCCATAAGTAATGGATGACCCGTGGACTGACTACACTTAACAGGAGAAATAAGTATTAGATTTGTAACTATGTAGCATGCATCTCTATATTCATTGCGGCACTGTTTTTAAGATTTTTGGTAAATGAATTCCATAAATCTATTCATCGTGCTCTCCCAGAGGTCTCATTATTTTATGCAATTTTACTAGCTAGAAGATATTGTCACAGATTATTGATTGTGCAGTTCTCAGAACTGTGAATTTGTATTTGCAAAGATAACCTGCTTCTTCACAGCAAAAAATAAAAAAAATTAACATGCAGAACTGAGAAAATAGACACTAAATTCAAAATTAAATTTATTAAGATAGAATATGCAATTTAAAAAAAAATCTAATTTATACTTACCTGATAAATTTCTTTCCGGGCATGGAGAGTCCACGCCGTCATTCCAATTACTAGTGAAATTGTTAACTCCTGGCCAGCAGAAGGAGGCAAAGAGCAACCCAGCAGAGCTGTTAAGTGTCACTTCCCTTACCCATAACCCCCAGTCATTTGGTCTAAGGGAAATGGAAAAAGATAACACAAGGGTATAGAGGTGCCTGAGGCTTACAGAACCTGTCAAAGTTGTTTAAATAAGGGTGGGGTCATTGTCGTCGACTCTCCATGCCCGGAAAGAAAGAAATTTATCAGGTAAGCATACATTTTGTTTTCTTTCCTATGGCATGGAGAGTCCACAATGTTATTCCAATTACTAGTGGGAACCAATACCCAAGCTAGAGGACACAGAATGAAAAGGGAGGGAGAACAAAACAGGCAGACCTAGACAGAAAGCACCATAGCTTGAAGAACTTTTCTCCCAAAAGAAGCCTTAGCAATAGTATCAAATTTGTAGAATTTTGAAAAGGTATGCAAAGAGGACCAAGTAGCCGCCTTGCAAATTTGCTCCACAGAAGCTTCATTATTGAAAGCCCAAGAAGAAGAGACAGCCCTCGTGGAATGAGCCATAATTCTCTCCGGAGGCTGCTGACCAGCTGTCTCATAAGCTAACCTGATAATACTACTCAACCAGAGAGAAAGGGTAGTAGAAGTGGCCTTCTGACCCCTACATTTACCAGAGAAAACAACAAATAGGGCAGAGGATTGTCGAAAATCTTTAGTTGCTTGTAGATAAAATTTTAGAGCACGCACAACATCCAGGTTATGCAAAAGATGTTCCTTCTGGGAAGGAGGATTGGGACAAAAATAAGGAACAACGATTCTTTGATTTATATTGCGATCAGACACTACCTAAGGGAGAAATCCCAGCTTAGTGCGAAGGACTGCCTTATCCATATGAAAAAAAAGGTAAGGGGAATCACACAGCAGAGCCTAGAGTTCAGAAACTCTGCGAGCAGAAGAAATAGCAAGAAGAAACAAAACCTTCCAAGATAACAACTTAATATCAACAGAATGCATTGGCTCAAACGGAGCTTGCTGCAAAACTTTAAACTGCAAGGAGGAGCAACAGGTTTAAAACGCAGGCCTGATTCTGACCAGGGCCTGAATAAAAGATTGAACATCTGGCAGATCTGCCATACGTCTGTGCAAAAGAATATACAGAGTACTGACTGACAAAGCCTTCTCCAGGCCCTCCAAGATTTTGGAAATCATGACACTACTCCAAGAGAAACCCTTCGAGTCATACAAATATAGGTATTTGCGCCATACCTTATGGTAAATCTTACGAGTAACTGGTTTACGAGCTTGAAGCATGGTATCATTAACTGTCTTAGAAAAACCACGTTTGGCCAAAACTAGGCGTTCAATCTCCAAGCAGTCAGCTTCAGAGAATCTAAATGTGGGTGGAAGAAAGGACCCCGAACTAGAAGGTCTTTCCTCAGAGGTAACCTCAAGGGTGGAATAGATGACATCTTCACCAGATCCGCAAACCAAATCCTGCATGGCCATGCAGGAGCTATTAAAATTACAGATGCTCTCTCCTGTTTGATACAAGCAATGACTCGTTGAAGGAGAGCAAACAGAGGAAATAGGTACGCTAAATTGAAGATCCAAGGAACCGCCAGAGCATCCATCAGGGCGGCTTGAGGATCTCTTGACCTTGAACCATTCCTTGGAAGCTTGGTGTTTTGACGAGACTCCATCAGATCCAACTCCAGAATCCCCCACCTGAGGGTTATCCTGGAGAACACTTCAGGATGGAGAGCCCACTCCCCAGGATGACAGCATTTGTCCATGGAAATAGAGGCTCCCTGTTCTGTGTCCATAACTGAACAGATCCCACTTATAATCAAAATTAAAAATAATTAGAAAACATAAATTGTGCTTACCTGATAATTTTCTTTTCTTCAGATGGAAAGAGTCCACAGCTGCATTCATTACTTTTGGGAATTCAGAACCTGGCCACCAGGAGGAGGCAAAGACACCCCAGCCGAAGGCTTAAATACTCCTCCCACTTCCCTCATCCCCCCAGTCATTCTGCCGAGGAACAAGGAAAAAGAAGAATTACCAAGGTGAAAAGGTGCCAGAAGAACAAAAATTACATCCGCCCCACAAAAAAAACATGGGCGGGGAGCTGTGGACTCTTTCCATCTGAAGAAAATTATCAGGTAAGCATAATTGATGTTTTTCTTCATAAATGGAATGAGTCCACAGCTGCATTCATTACTTTTGGGAAAACAATACCCAAGCTATAGAGGACACTGAATGCTAAAACGGGAGGGTACAACAAGCGGCCCACACTGAGGACACCAGGCCTAAAACCTGATTCGTCCGAAGCCAAGAAAACATTTGAAAAGGAAAAGGCCCCAAGAACACTGACTTACAGATAGAACACAGCCTTGCTAGAATCCGCAGAAAACAGCTTCAACTGAGCCAACACTCCTCCAGGAGACCCATCGTTCCAAGGTCGGTCCACAACCGTACCCCCTTACAAGAGAAAGGGGAATGACAACCGAAAACTCCCAAAAGGGTAGAGGACATGGAGGAACAAACAAGGATTCCCGGAAGACCCTAAACAGGGTGCAAGAAGATCCAAATAAAAAAAAGCAAGCCCTGAAACCCTGAAAACAAGGGAAGGCAACGCCCAGACCCCAAACTGTACAGGATCACAAGGATATATATAGGCTTAATGTTGGTAACAATACTGATCTATGAAAACACACTGCTCCTGTCACCGGATACAGCAATATGTGTGCTACAAGATGGTGGCACCCAGTAGAAAGCTGCAGAGCTTTAACAACTAGTTTCTGGCATGGGTTAAAATAGGCGAATAGCTTTGAAACCACCAAAAAATAATATTTCATGATTCAAATAGAATATACAACCTTACACAGCTTTCCAAATTACTTCTAATTAGGCTCAGGAGCTAAAAGCTAGCTGCTGATGTGATGCTGCATACCACAACCCATTTTCAAGTTCTGCGTTAGGTTAGCCATCTCATAGTGAGGTTGCCCCCCCCCCCCTTTTTTTTTTATATACATTGGATACTGATCAATGGCCTGATCTGGTTTTATCAATATGTGTATATATTAATAAATAATATGGGATGATGCCTGTTTTATTAGACATTATTATTATTTACAGATAATATATGGAGATCTTCATTAAAGGGATATGACAATCTACTTCTATTATCAAATTTGCTGTGTTCCCATAATATTCTGTGTTGAAGAGATACCTCAGTAGGCATCCGGAGCACTACATGACCAAAATAGTGCCGCCATCTTGCAAATGTATAAGATTCTTGCAAAACTGCTGCCATATAGTGCTCCAGAAATGGGCTGGCTCCTAAGCTTATGTCCCTGCTTTTCAGGATACCAAGAGAACAAGAACAATTAAAAAAAATAAAAGTACATTAGAACGTGGTTAAAAATCGCAGGCTCTATCGGAATCATAAAGAAACATTTTGTTTTTCATATCCCTTTAAGCATCAAACTATTCCAAAATACAATAGATTTCATCCACTTGTTATTTTAATGGAAAATATGCTAACCCCTTAGAAACATGGTATCAAAGTGAAAACGTAAAATAATTTAGTAAAAACACAAAGCAGTTTTCAGCTGCCATTCTAGGAAATATGATTCATGAGTTTGGCATAAATATGAAAAACAATGGGACTTAACAAAACTTGCCTTGTCAAGATATGCAGCTGCTATAAGCTCAAAATGAGTTTTATTAATCACAAATATTGTTTAAAACATTAAAACAGGGGAAAGCTTTATTTCTTACTTGTCTAAGACATGTGAAAATGTCTAGCCTTTATATATATGGCATGTAACCCTTACCTCTAACTTACATATAAGGGATTTAAAGTGAATGTAAATTTTGATGCTAAAGTGCCCGGTTTTTAAAACTTTGATTAAAAACAGGGGCACTTTAATTCATCAAAATTTACATTTCACTCCTGTTGTGACAAAAAACTTACCTTTTAAACTTCACAGCAGCTCCAACTACCTCCGGTCTCACAAGTCATTTCTGATGTCAGAAATGATTGATAGGTCATCCTCCAATCACAGCTTCCCCCCCGGGGGATTCAGTGTCTAATTCACTGCTGTGATTGGATGAAGCCGGATGCCTCATTTTAGACCCAGGAAGAGGCTTTGAAACGGGTGGAGGAAGCTGGAGCTGCTGTGAAGATTAAAAGGTAAGTTTTTTTTCACAACAGGAGTGAAATGAAAATTTTGATGAATTAAAGTGCCCCTGTTTTTAATCGAAGTTTTAAAAACCGGGCATTTTGGCATCAAAATTTACATTCACTTTAACTCTTGATTGCAAGACACACATACTGCAGTGATTTCACCACCTGATTGTACACAGCAGACTAAGGACTCGATTTATCAAAGCCCTACGGCTGCAAGTTCTCACAAGAACTTGCTCGCCATAATTTAACATGCAGCGGTCACCAGACCGCCGCTTCCCTAACCTCTTCACCACCTCTAAGGTGGCGATATTCAATCTACGCGGTCGAGTCCAAACGAGGAGATTGAAAGCTCCTGCCCGCGTGTGATTGGCTGTGCGCGGGTAATTTCGCCCCGCCACAGGCGAGCCGAGGCGTACAGGGGCGCATATACGCGCCCCTGTCCGTCTTAGCTTTGCTAAATCTAGCTCTAAGGCTGGCTGGAAGCAGTACAATCAAGGGGACATATCGTTAGTGCAGCGATTTAACCCAAATCGCCTTCTGGGTTTTTTACAAGCAGAAACTAAAAAGGGAGTATAGCAGTGAGCCTGTCTGTATTCAGTTATTTTATTCTGCACCACTGCTGCTCTTCTCTAGATAGGGCATATAAAAAAAAAATGGGGCTCATTTGTAGGAGCCACATAACCAGTAATTTTGCCCTTCATTGTACACAAAAACCAGCCACTGTCAAACATGGACTTCAATGTGCAGGGAAGTTCTGGGCTGTTTACCTAAAAAAAAAAAATGGTTAATTCCCTGCCACCTACATATGTGGGTTAACTAAATATGTAAAGCCTAGGTAACCCATTTTAACAATATATATATCCTATTATCACTTTACACTTCTTTAGCTTAGAAAAATAAATTGAACTTCCTTGTACGTTGCCAACAGAGTAACTTGGTAAGGGGTCCCTTCATCCCCCTCCATTTGCAGGTTGGCAAGTTATCATACACAAAGGGGACAAACCGTCTTCCTACATTCCAGGGGTTAACTATCATTCCAATTAAAGGACATCTATCCATCCCTATTCCCAACTCTTCCATTATATAACTAATAAATGAAAGGATAAGATATTAAGACCATTAAACTTTGAAAACATATGCATTTCTAAAGACAATATAAGACATTTGCTTTCTAAATCGTACGGGATACTATAGAATAATATAGAGACTGTACCAAACTATATTAAGAACTGGCAAGAAGAATTAGAGCAAAATATAGAACCAAAAATATGGCAAAATATATTCCAACGAACGGCAAAGTCCTCAATATCAGCAAGAGTGATTGAACAAAATCTAAGAATTTTGACCAGGTGGTATCTTACACCCACTAGAATCCAGAAAATGTATCCCCATACACAAGATAGGTGTTGGAGAGGATGTGGAAATAGGGGTACTTTATCCCATATTATGTGGTATTGTCCACACTAAGACCTTTTGGGCCCAAATTTTTCAGGTGATAGATAAAAGAACCGACCAACATAATCTGAATAACTTTCTTTCTGCAATACTAAACAACTTAGATAGCAAACTAGATAAATCTAGATTATACTTATACCAAACCATGCTCAATAGTGCAAAGAAAGTTATTTTGAAAAAATGGAAGACCCCAATATAACCTACAAAAGAGGAGTGGATTCATAGGGTTAATGAAAATATGATCAATGAAGATTATATGAAAAATAACAAGCTAGAACATGTTTTGGAAGCAAGGGGTATATGGGAGAATTTGACAAAGGGTACACCCTATTTCCCTCAAAGCAAAATAATTCAGAGCAAAATATTTCAATATCAAGGAAAAATAAGTTAAGAGGATCAAGTGATAGGGGGTCATATTGAATTAGACCTAGGGATTTAAGAGCTTATATAAGACCATGTATGGATTCCTATAGTGTATGTTTCATTTATGTGTTTGTTTATTGTATATGTATTTGTATTTAAAAAAAAGGACATCTACCCAATTTTGCAGTTCCATAGAATATTTTTTTTAAAACATTATACCAGTTTCTCTACTTCTGAAAGAAATGCTGTCTCACAAGATGTTTAAGTAGCCTAAAGAACAACAACCTGTGTTTAAGCCTAGCAGGGACATTCCATCTTGTTTTCATGCATGTTCTACCCTACAGACAGAAACTCAGGTGTCCTAAAACACTAGTTCCACAGAAGTGCTCTGTATTTCCCTGTGTAATACAAAACACAATGTCACTTCATGGTTTATAAAACAGCTATACTTCTAACTCTGCTTTCATTCTCAGCGACACCAGGGGGGCCGGTGACTTGCTACCTGATATTGAGTGGTAGCAAATTGAAATACAATAAGTGGTGAGATGAAGGAACCATTAAACACTTTTAATGAACACTATAAAAGCATGAACTAAGTCAGGGGTTGACAAATCTGTTTAACATGTAGGAGTCAGACAGTGGTATTTGTATTTAGATATATGGAGAATAACCCAAAAAGTTAGGGATACAATTCTAGGAGTCAGTGTCGAGCCTTGCACTTATTTAAATAGTATTATTATTTTTATTATTTTTTTAAATAAAATGCTTTTTAAAGGAGAACTTTATCTAAAGATAGTTTCTATTTAAGATACATTATAATCTACAAGTTATTCATTCTGAAATATAGATTAGTTTTAATAAAATGCTGTATATCCATGGCTGTCTAATTTGTTTGGTAAATTAATTCCATTAATCCATTCACAATGTCATGCTCCCCCAGAGGTTTCTGTGGGATTATTTTGGACAATTTTTCTATCTTGAAGATGATATCACACGGATCAGTGTGGTGGCGCTATATAGATGATGTGTTTGGCGTGTGGTGGGGTAGCATTGGAGCCCTGGAAGAGTTTACCAAAGAGTTGAATACAATGGTAAGGGGCCTACAATTCACATTAACATACAGTGAGGAAAGTATTACCTTCTTAGACACAAGGGTCTCCAAAGGCACAAACAGATTAAACATTGACATTTATTCCAAGGAAACGGATAGGAACACCTTATTGGAATACAATAGTTTTCACCCCAAAGGATTAATTAAATCATTACAAAAAAGTCAAATTTGAGGGTCCAAAGAATATTAAGTGAACAGAAAGTCAAAGAGAAAAGATTCACAGAAATAATCAATAAATTCATACAAAGAGGGTACCCCCCACATTTAATTTAAGAAAAAATTGAGGAAATTCAACATCCAGGTAAAACTAAGGAGAAGCTAAACATGAAAGACAGACTTGTATTTGTATCACAACACAATTTACACAGTAATGTAATTTCAAAAGCAATAAGGAATAACTGGCACATCCTTAGAGATTGCAACCAACAACAGTTCAGGGAATTACCGCTCATGGCCTATAGAAGGGTCAAAAATCTATGTGACCACCTCATTAAAAGTGGCGTTGGCACAGAGAGAAGGGACACACAAAACTTTATTGGTAGTAAGAGAAATGGAAGTTATCTCGGCTTAGAGTGTGTAAGTTGCAACTCAATTATAAAAGGCCCAAATGTTAGTTTCACACTTGCGATAGCAATTTTGTAATATACCTAATAAAGTGTCCGTGTTCCATGTACTATTTGGGTGAGACTACACAAAAGATAAGACAGACTGAGCCAGCATCGCTCAAATATTAGGAAAAAGAATTTAGAGGCACCCCTTTCTAAACATTTCCTTGAACAAGGTCATAGTATCAGCCAGCTACGCTGGCAAATTATACAACAAATTCCAATCCAACGTAATGGTATGAATAGGGAGAAAATCCTGAAACAACAAGAAATGGATTTATAAGTTGGAAACCCTTATTCCCAAAGGGTTAAATAGGGATTTTGACTTAAGTTGATATACTTAAAAATAGTTTTTTTGAAATCCATACTTACTGTTCTTATATAAGTCATGATTTAACCTATAGTCACTGATAAGGGCAATACATTTGGAAAATAAAATAACAATAAAAGCAATAATATACATACTCTAATTACAGTTAGGCCACATTTTTTACATTTACATTGAAAAATCAAATATTTTTAAGGTATGGCTTATGGTGTAAGACTTTAACTATGTGTTTAACAAAAATTAACATATAGAAATCAATCAATTTAAGGAAGTATCATACACTGTATAGTCAGCATATATGTGAAATTTATATAAAGAGTGTTTGAGAACAAAGTTGATATGTATTGTCAAAATAACACTGATGTTTTGTTTAGCCTGATACATTGTTTTTAAATAGTACACACAAGTAATTGAATTGAGTAAAAATGAATAACCACTAAAGGGAGTGCTAACTCTCTACACAGAAGCTTTGTGGCGCCAAAATGGGTTTAAAAGAACCATGAAATGTTGTGTACATTAAGCATGACTAAGGGGTTAACCCCCGAAACGTTGCTGCTTTTTATGTAACTCCTAATAAAGGTTTTTTGCAAGTTTACAGTGCTGTTGTCACATTTTCAATATTATTGGTTTTGTAGTTCTCAAAACTGTGAATTTGAAGTAACAAACCTCTTCTAAACAGTAAAAATGTTATAAAATAAAAATACAGAGTTGAGAAATAGACCTTAAAGGGACATAATCATGAAAGAAAACTTGTGTTTCAGATAGAGCATTCAATTTTCAGATTTACATCTATTATCAGATTTGCTTCATTCTCTTGGAATCTTTTGTTGAAGGGGAGCAATACTCTGCTGGGGCCTAGCTGAACACATTGGGTGAGCCAGTGACAAGCAGCAATGCTAAGCCTAACTATGTATGCTTTTCTACAATGGATACCAACAGAACAAAGCAAATTAGATGAGAAGTAAATTGGAAAATTGTTACAATTGCATGTTCTTCCTGAATCATGAAAAGTTTAGACATTACTGTCCCTTTAATGCTATTGCTCCCCTGCAAATCTTTGTACACAGAATCAAATCATAACCAAGTTAATTCATTCCAATGATCGATCTATGCATATTGAATGCTATATAACCAAAATTAGTAATGGTCTGATGTACCAGGAAACTAATCTAAAAAAAAAAGTTATTCTTAAAGTGAAAACAATGATTTAAATAGATTTAAATCAAATCCACCCTGATATGATGTCTTTTTGCTACCTTAACCCCTTAATGACAACTGACGTACCAGGTACGTCCTGCAAAAACTAGCAGTTAGTGACAATGGACTTACCTGGTACGTCAGTTGTTTAAGAGAGTGCTGGAAGCGATCGCAATCGCTTCCAGCAGCTCTCAGGGTATTGCAGTGATGCCTCGATATTGAGGCATCCTGCAATACCCTTTAACAAGCATCCGATGCAGAGAGAGCCACTCTGTGGCCCTCTCTGCACCGGTAGCGATGGTGCCGTTCGTTGGTGGGTGGGAGCTTTCAAGGGAGGTGGGTGTGCGGCCCATCAATACCCGGCATCTGCAAATGCTTTGTGCACGCCGGATGCTGGGAGCGTGCGGAGGGGGGCCTGCGGGCGCGCGCGCGCAGCAACCACTGCCACCAATGATTAAAGAGAGAGGGGGGCAGAAAACATTTAAAAAAAAAAAATACTAATAGGATCTGCTAGGGTAGGGGGATGGGGTTATTGGGGGGGGGGGGAAGCTACACTACAGAAAACTATGTATTTAAGAAAAAAAAGAAAAAAAAAAGAACCTCTCTTTTTTTGGGAAAACTGGGTACTGGCAGACAGCTGCCAGTACCCAAGATGGTGGCAAATAGGTAGGTTGGGAGGGTTAGAGAGCTGTTTGGGGGGGGATCAGGGAGGTTGGGGGCTAAGGCAGGGGTCCATCACAGATGAATAATAAAAAAAAAAAAAAAAAACACCTTTTATTTTAGTACTGGCAGACTTTCTGCCAGTACTTAAGATGGCGGGGACAATTGTGGGGTGGGGGAGGGAAGAGAGCTGTTTGGGAGGGATCAGGGGGTGGGATGTGTCAGGTGGGAGGCTGATCTCTACACTAAAGCTAAAATTAACCCTGCAAGCTCTCTACAAGCTACCTAATTAACCCCTTAACTGCTGGGCATAATACAAGTGTGGTGCGCAGCAGCATTTAGTGGCCTCCTAATTGCCAAAAAGCAAAGCCAAAGCCATATATGTCTGCTATTTCTGAACAAAGGAGATCCCAGAGAAGCATTTACAACCATTTGTGACATAATTGCACAAGCTGTTTGTAAATAATTTCAGTGAGAAACCTAAAATTGTGAAAATTTTAACTTTTTGTTTTATTTGCTCGCATTTGGCGGTGAAATTGTGGCATGAAATGTACCAAAATGGGCCTAGATCAATACTTTGGGTTGTCTACTACACTACACTAAAGCTAAAATTAACCCTTCAAGGTCTCTACAAGCTCCCTAATTAACCCCTTCACTGCTGGGCATAAAACACGTGTGGTGCGCAGTGGCATTTAGCGGCCTTCTATTTACCAAAAAGCAATGCCAAAGCCATATATGTCTGCTATTTCTGAACAAAGAGGATCCCAGAGAAGCATTTACAACCATTTGTGCCATAATTGCACAAACTGTTTGTAAATAATTTCAGTGAGAAACCTAAAGTTTGTGACAAAATTTGGGAAAAAGTGAACGATTTTTTTTTTATTTGCTCGCATTTGGCAGTGAAATGGTGGTATGAAATATACCAAAATGGGTATAAATCAATACTTTGGGTTGTCTTCTAAAAATAAATATATACATGTCAAGGGATATTCAGAGATTCCGGACAGATATCAGTGTTCCAATGTAACTAGCGCTAATTTTGAAAAAAAGTGGTTTGGAAATAGCAAAGTGCTACTTGTATTTATTGCCCTATAACTTGCAAAAAAAGCAAAGATCATGTAAACATTGGGTATTTCTAAACTCAGGACAAAATTTAGAAACTATTTAGCATGGGTGTTTTTTGGTGGTCGTAGATGTGTAACAGATTTTTGGGGTCAAAGTTAGAAAAAGTGTGTTTTTTTAAATTTTTTCCTCATATTTTATAATTTTTTTATAGTAAATTATAAGATATGATGAAAATAATGGTATCTTTAGAAAGTCCATTTAATGGCGAGAAAAACGGTATATAATATGTGTGGGTACAGTAAATGAGTAAGAGGAAAATTACAGCTAAACACAAACACTGCAGAAATGTAAAAATAGCCATTGTCATTAAGGGTAAGAAAATTGAAAAATGGTCCGGTCATTAAGGGGTTAAAGGGCCATAATACCTAAATGTTTAAACACTTGAAAGTGATGCAGCATAGCTGTAAAAAGCGGACTAGAAAATATCACCTGAACATCTCTATGTAAAAAAGAAAGATATTTACCTCAAAAGTTCCTCAGTAGCCACATCCCATTGTAAAGGATTTCTAAGCAGCATATTAGTATGTCTGTCCTGGGACAGCTTAGGGGATGAGCCTTGTGAACTCTCATTATTTCCCTATTCAGCTTACTATGAAATCTCATGAGAGTTAAGTCAAATCTCATGAGATCACAGTAAAAGAGTTCATAACTGCTGATGCTGATTGGCTGCTGTTCATTTCTTAATTTTTTTTTTAGTTTTACCTGCAGCTTTACAGCAGCTGAAGTATAACTTTTTACACAGAACTTACTCTGCTGAGCTGAGGAGATTGTGACGTAAAATATCTTCCTTTTTTACATAGAGATGCTCAGGTGATATTTTCCTGTCAGCTTTTTACAGTTAAACTGCATCAGGTTCAAGTGATTTAGCATATGAGTATTATGTCCCTTTAAGCTATACATTTCATCTTATCAAATATAACTAAGACATTCCCCAAAGTAGAAAAGTTTGTCACTAAATGACTTTTAAATCAATTGGTGTCTGCCATGCAAAAGCAGGTTTTTATTTTTTGTTTTGTTGTATCCACTAGCTGCTTAGGGATCAACAGAGAAAACTTGGGACTATAGAGACAATCAAATGTTTTATCTTTTAAAGGGCTTGATAACTAATATAACTACATTTAAGTGGATACTTCTATCTATGCGACTTCCATTTGACAACTTTTTTTACTGCCTAGATCTCAGAGGT